>NW_027223846.1:0-131135 GCF_028538775.1 Myotis yumanensis
AAGTATGGGTGTATTTCCTTGTATTTTAAGAGTTTTCACATGTTTCTAATCATTTCCATGTAAATCATTGTGTATTTAAGAGTATTAGCAACATGAGACAGTTTTCTTAGATATATATAAATAAATCTTCAAGATTGTAACTGTTTCAAACAAACAACTATAGCCAATTCCGCCAAAATAGTAAATGTGATCAGTTTTCTCTTTATTTAACGGCTTCATACACAAATTCCGAGCTCTGTAAATGGCAACTCTTCATGTGTGAAATACCTTTCTTCAGAAAAACATCAAGTCTGTTAGCCACAATTGGAACATTATCAGTAATCTTGTCATTTCACACCTTTATACCTCTAATCTCAGTGTTTGAACAGGGCCTTAACGAAAGTATGGCTGTATTTCTTTGTATTTTAAGTGTTTTCTCACGTTTCTAATCATTTCAATGTACAATCATTGTGTATTTTAAGAGTTCTTCCAACATGAGACAGTTTTCTTAGATATATACATGAATCTTCAGGATTGAAACTGTTTCATTCAAAAAACTCCAGCCAATTCAGCCAAAATAGTAAATGTGAACAGTATTCTCTTTATTTAAAGGCTTTATACACAAATTCTGAGGTCTATAAATAGCAATTCTACATGTTTGAAAGAACTTTCTTCAGAAAAACGCCAAGTCAGTTAGCCAGAATTCTTACATTATCAGTAATCTTGTCATTTCACAGCTTTATACCTCTAATCAAGGTGTTTGAACAGGGCCTTAACAAAAGTATGGCTGTATTTCCTTGCATTTTAAGGGTTTTCTCACGTTTCTAATCATTTCAATGTACAATCATTGTGTATTTTAAGAGTTCTTCCAACATGAAACAGTTTTCTTTGATATATATACATGAATCTTCAGGATTCAAACTGTTTCATTCAAAACCTCTAGCCAATTCAGCAAAAATAATAATGTGAACAGTATTCTCTTTTTTTAAAGGCTTCATACACAAATTCGTAGCTCTACAAAGCACAATTCTACATATTTGAAAGGAATTTCATAAGAAAAAGGCCAAGTCAGTTAGCCAGAATAGTTACATTATCAGTAACCTTGTCATTTCACAGCTTTATACCTCTAATGTCAGTGTTTGAATAGGAGTGTAACGAAAGTATGGCTGTATTTCCTTGTATTTTAAGGGTTTTCACACGTTTCTAATCATTTCCATGTACAATCTTTGTGTATTTAAAGAGTATTACCAACATGAGACAGTTTTCTTACTTTTGTATACATGAATCTTCAGGATTGAAACTGTTTCATTCAAAAAACTCTAGCCAATTCAGCCAAAATAATAAATGTGAACAGTATTCTCTTTATTTAAAGGCTTCATACACAAATTCTTAGCTCTACAAAGCACAATTCTACATGTTTGAAAGTACTTTCTTCAGAAAAAGGCCAAGTCAGTTAGCCAGAATAGTTACATTATCAGTAATCTTGTCATTTCACAGCTTTATACCTCTAATCTCAGTGTTTTCAAAACGGCCTTAATGAAAGTATGGGTGTATTTACTTGTATTTTAAGAGTTTTCACATGTTTCTAATCATTTCCATGTAAATCATTGTGTATTTAAGAGTATTAGCAACATGAGACAGTTTTCTTAGATATATATACATGAATCTTCAGGACGGAAACTGTTTCGTTCAAAAAACTCTAGCCAATTCAGCCAAAATAGTAAATGTGAACAGTATTCTCTTTATTTAAAGGCTTTATATACAAATTCTGAGGTCTATAAATAGCAATTCTACATGTTTGAAAGAACTTTCTTCAGAAAAACGCCAAGTCAGTTAGCCAGAATTCTTACATTATCAGTAATCTTGTCATTTCACAGCTTTATACCTCTAATCAAGGTGATTGAACAGGGCCTTAACAAAGTATGGCTGTATTTCCTTGCATTTTAAGGGTTTTCTCACTTTTCTAATCATTTCAATGTACAATCATTGTGTATTTTAAGAGTTCTTCCAACATGAAACAGTTTTCTTAGATATATATACATGAATCTTCAGGATTAAAACTGTTTCATTCAAAACCTGTAGCCAATTCAGCAAAAATAGGAAATGTGAACAGTATTCACTTTATTGAAAGGCTTCATACAGAAATTCTGAGCTCTATAAACCACATTCTACATGTTTGAATGAACTTTCTTTAGACATACACCAAGTCAGTTAGCCAGAATTGTTACATTATCAGTAATTTTGTCATTTCACAGCATTATACCTCTAATCCCAGTGTTTGAACAGGGCCTTAACCAAAGTATGGCTGTATTTACTTGTATTTTAAGGGTTTTCACATGTTTATAATCATATCCATATCAAATCATTGTGTATTTTAAGAGTATTACCAACATGAGACAGTTTTCTTAGATATATATACATGAATCTTCAGGATTGAAACTGTTTCATTCAAAAAACTCTAGCCAATTCAGCCAAAATAGTAAATGTGAACAGTATTCCCTTTATTTAACGGCTTCATACACAAATTCCGTGCTCTGTAAATGGCAATTCCTCATGTGTGAAAGACCTTTCTTCCGAAAAACATCAAGTCACTTAGCCAGAATTGTAACATTATCAGTAATCTTGTTATTTCACAGCTTTATACCTCTAATCTCAGTGTTTGAACAGGGCTGTAACGACAGTATGGCTGTATTTCCTTGTATTTTAAGGGTTTTCACACGTTTCTAATCATTTCCATGTACAATCTTGTGTATTTTAAGAGTATTACCAACATGAGACAGTTTTCTTACATATGTATACATGAATCTTCAGGATTGAGACTGTTTCATTCAAAAAACTCTAGCCAATTCAGCCAAAATAATAAATGTGAACAGTATTCTCTTTATTTAAAGGCTTCATACACAAATTCGTAGCTCTACAAAGCACAATTCTATATGTTTGAAAGTACTTTCTTCAGAAAAAGGCCAAGTCAGTTAGCCAGAATAGTTACATTATCAGTAATCTTGTCATTTCACAGCTTTATACCTCTAATCTCAGTGTTTGAACAGGGCCTTAACGAAAGTATGGCTGTATTTCCTTGTATATTAATGGTTTTCACACGTTTCTTATCATTTCCATGTACAAACTTTGTGTATTTTAAGAGTTCTTCCAACATGAGACAATTTTCTTACGTATATATACATGAATCTTCAGGATTGAAACTGTTTCATTCAAAAAACTCCAGCCAATTTAGCCGAAATAGCAATTGTGAAGAGTGTTCTCTTTATTTAAAGGCTTTATACACAAATTCTGAGCTCTATAAATGGCAATTTTACATGTTTGAAAGACCTTTGTTCAGAAAAACGCCAAGTCAGTTAGCCGGAATTGTTACGTTATCAGTAATCTTGTCATTTCAAAGCTTTATACCTCTAATCTCACTGTTTGAACAGGGCCTTAATGAAAGGATGGGTGTATTTCCTTGTATTTTAAGGGTTTTCACACGTTTCTAATCTTTTCCATGTACAGTCATTGCGTATTTTAAGAGTATTACAAACGTGAGACAGTTTTCTTAGATATATATACATGAATCTTCAGGATTGAAACTGTTTCATTCAAAAAACTCAAGCCAATTCAGCCAAAATAGTAAATGTGAACAGTATTCCCTTTATTTAACGGCTTCATACACAAATTCCGAGCTCTGTAAATGGCAATTCCTCATGTGTGAAAGACCTTTCTTCCGAAAAACATCAAGTCACTTAGCCAGAATTGTAACATTATCAGTAATCTTGTTATTTCACAGCTTTATACCTCTAATCTCAGTGTTTCAAGAGGGCCTTAATGAAAGTATGGGTGTATTTACTTGTATTTTAAGGGTTTTCACACGTTTCTAATCATTTCCATGTACAGTCTTTGTGTATTTTAAGAGTATTTCCAACATGAGACAGTTTTCTTACATATGTATACATGAATCTTCAGTATTGAGACTGTTTCATTCAAAAAACTCTAGCCAATTCAGCCAAAATAATAAATGTGAACAGTATTCTCTTTATTTAAAGGCTTCATACACAAATTCTTAGCTCTACAAAGCACAATTCTATATGTTTGAAAGTACTTTCTTCAGAAAAAGGCCAAGTCAGTTAGCCAGAATAGTTACATTATCAGTAATCTTGTCATTTCACAGCTTTATACCTCTAGTCTCAGTGTTTGAACAGTGGCTTAACAAAAGTAAGGCTGTATTTACTCGTATTTTAAGGGTTTTCACATGTCTCTAATCATTTCCATGTACAATCATTGTGTATTTTAAGAGTATTAGCAACATGAGACAGTTTTCTTAGAAATATATACATTAATCTTCAGGATTCAAACTGTTTCATTCAAAAAACACTAGCCAATTCAGCCAAAATAGTAAATGTGAACAGTATTCTCTTTATTTAACGGCTTCATACACAAATTCTGAGGTCTATAATTGGCAATTCTACCTGTTTGAAAGACCTTTCTTCAGAAAAACCCAAGTCAGTTAGCCAGAATTGGTACATTATCAGTGATCTTGTCACTTCACAGCTTTATACCTCTAATTTCAGTGTTTGAACAGGGCCGTAACGAAAGTATGGCTGTATTTCCTTGTATATTAAGGGTTTTAACACGTTTCTAATCATTTCCATGTACAAAAGTTGTGTATTTTAAGAGTTCTTCCAACATGAGACAATTTTCTTACGTATATATACATGACTCTTCAGGATTGAAACTTTTTCATTCAAAAAACTCTAGCCAATTCAGCCAAAATAATAAATGTGAACAGTATTCCCTTTATTTAACGGCTTCATACACAAATTCCGAGCTCTGTAAATGGCAATGCTTCATGTGTGAAAGACCTTTCTTCAGAAAAACATCAAGTCACTTAGCCAGAATTGTAACATTATCAGTAATCTTGTCATTTCACAGCTTTATACCTCTAATCTCAGTGTTTGAACAGGGCTGTAACGAAAGTATGGCGGTATTTACTTGTATTTTAAGGGTTTTCACACGTTTCTAATCATTACCATGTACAATCTTTGTGTATTTTAAGAGTATTACCAACATGAGACAGTTTTCTTACATATGTATACATGAATCTTCAGTATTGAGACTGTTTCATTCAAAAAACTTTAGCCAATTCAGCCAAAATAATAAATGTGAACAGTATTCTCTTTATTTAAAGGCTTCATACACAAATTCTTAGCTCTACAAAGCACAATTCTGTATGTTTGAAAGTACTTTCTTCAGAAAAAGGCCAAGTCAGTTAGCCAGAATAGTTACATTATCAGTAATCTTGTCATTTCACAGCTTTATACCTCTAATCTCAGTATTTGAACAGTGGCTTAACAAAAGTAAGGCTGTATTTACTCGTATTTTAAGGGTTTTCACATGTCTCTAATCATTTCCATGTACAATCATTGTGTATTTTAAGAGTATTACCAACATGAGACAGTTTTCTTAGAAATATATACATTAATCTTCAGGATTCAAACTGTTTCATTCAAATAACTCCAGCCAATTTAGCCAAAATAGTAAATGTGAACAGTATTCTCTTTATTTAACGGCTTCATACACAAATTCTGAGCTCTGTAAATGGGAATTCTTAATGTTTGAAAGAACTTTCTTCAGAAAAACGCCAAGTCAGTTAACCAGAATTGTAACAGTATTAGCAATCTTGTCATTTCAGAGCTTTATACCTCTAATCTCAGTGTTTGAACAGGGCCTTTAGGAATGTATGGCTGTATTTCCTTGTATTTTAAGGGTTTTCTCATGTTTCTAATCATTTCAATGTACAATCATTGTGTATTTTAAGAGTTCTTCCAACATGAGACAGTTTTCTTAGATATATATACATGAATCTTCAGGATTGAAACTGTTTCATTCAAAAACTCCAGCCAATTTAGCCAAAATAGTAAATGTGAACAGTATTCTCTTTATTTAAAGGCTTTATACACAAATTCTGAGGTCTATAATTGGCAATTCTACCTGTTTGAAAGACCTTTCTTCAGAAAAACCCAAGTCAGTTAGCCAGAATTGGTACATTATCAGTGATCTTGTCACTTCACAGCTGTATACCTCTAATCTCAGTGTTTGAACAGGGCCTTAACGAAAGTATGGTTGTATTTCCATGCATTTTAAAGGTTTTCTCACGTTTCTAATCATTTCCATGTACAATCATTGTGTATTTTAAGAGTATTACCAACATGAGACAGTTTTCTTAGATATATATACATGAATCTTCCGGATTCAAACTGTTCCATTCAAAAACTCTAGCCAGTTCAGCCAAAATAATAATGTGAACAGTATTCTCTTTTTTTAAAGGCTTCATACACAAATTCTTAGCTCTACAAAGCACAATTCTACATATTTGAAAGGAATTTCATAAGAAAAAGGCCAAGTCAGTTAGCCAGAATAGTTACATTATCAGTAACCTTGTCATTTCACAGCTTTATACCTCTAATGTCAGTGTTTGAATAGGACTGTAACGAAAGTATGGCTGTATTTCCTTGTATTTTAAGGGTTTTCACACGTTTCTAATCATTTCCATGTACAATCTTTGTGTATTTAAAGAGTATTACCAACATGAGACAGTTTTCTTACATATGTATACATGAATCTTCAGGATTGAAACTGTTTCATTCAAAAAACTCCAGCCAATTCAGCCAAAATAGCAAATGTGAACAGTGTTCTCTTTATTTCAAGGCTTTATACACAAATTCTGAGGTCTATAAATGGCAATTCTACATGTTTGAAAGAACTTTCTTCAGAAAAACGCCAAGTCAGTTAGCCAGAACTGTTATATTATCAGTAATCTTGTCATTTCACAGCTTTATATCTCTAATCTCAGTGTTTAAACAGTGGCTTAACAAAAGTAAGTCTGTATTTACTTGTATTTTAAGGGTTTTCACTTGTTTCTAATCATATCCATGTCGAATCATTGGGTATTTTAAGAGTATTACCAACATGAGACAGTTTTCTAGATATATATACATAAATCTTCAAGATTGAAACTGCTTCACAAAAAAAACTATAGCCAATTCAGCCAAAATAGTAAATGTGAACAGTATTCTCTTTATTTAAAGGCTTTATACACAAATTCTGAGGTCTATAATTGGCAATTCTACCTGTTTGAAAGACCTTTCTTCAGAAAAACCCAAGTCAGTTAGCCAGAATTGGAACATTATCAGTGATCTTGTCACTTCACAGCTTTATACCTCTAATCTCAGTGTTTGAACAGGGCCTTAACGAAAGTATGGTTGTATTTCCATGCATTTTAAAGGTTTTCTCACGTTTCTAATCATTTCCATGTACAATCATTGTGTATTTTAAGAGTATTACCAACATGAGACAGTATTCTTAGATATATATACATGAATCTTCCGGATTCAAACTGTTCCATTCAAAAAACTCTAGCCAGTTCAGCCAAAATAATAATGTGAACAGTATTCTCTTTTTTTAAAGGCTTCATACACAAATTCTTAGCTCTACAAAGCACAATTCTACATATTTGAAAGGAATGTCATAAGAAAAAGGCCAAGTCAGTTAGCCAGAATAGTTACATTATCAGTAACCTTGTCATTTCAAAGCTTTATACCTCTAATGTCAGTGTTTGAATAGGACTGTAACGAAAGTATGGCTGTATTTCCTTGTATTTTAAGGGTTTTCACACGTTTCTAATCATTTCCATGTACAATCTTTGTGTATTTAAAGAGTATTACCAACAAGAGACAGTTTTCTTACATATGTATACATGAATCTTCAGGATTGAAACTGTTTCATTCAAAAAACTCTAGCCAATTCAGCCAAAATAATCAATGTGAACAGTATTCTCTTTATTTAAAGGCTTCATACACAAATTCTTAGCTCTACAAAGCACAATTCTACATGTTTGAAAGGACTTTCTTCAGAAAAAGGCCAAGTCAGTTAGCCAGAATAGTTACATTATCAGTAATCTTGTCATTTCACAGCTTTATACCTCTAATCTCAGTGTTTCAAGACGGCCTTAATGAAAGTATGGGTGTATTTACTTGTATATTAAGAGTTTATACATGTTTCTAATCATTTCCATGTAAATCATTGTGTATTTAAGAGTATTAGCAACATGAGACAGTTTTCTTAGATATATATAAATAAATCTTCAAGATTGTAACTGTTTCAAACAAACAACTATAGCCAATTCAGCCAAAATAGTAAATGTGATCAGTTTTCTCCTTATTTAACGGCTTCATACACAAATTCCGAGCTCTGTAAATGGCAACTCTTCATGTGTGAAATACCTTTCTTCAGAAAAACATCAAGTCAGTTAGCCAGAATTGGAACATTATCAGTAATCTTGTCATTTCACAGCTTTATACCTCTAATCTCAGAGTTTGAACAGTGGCTTAACGAAGGTATGGCTGTATTTCCTTGTATTGTAAGGGTTTTCACACGTTTCTAATCATTTCCAAGTACAATCATTGTGTATTTTAAGAGTATTACCAACATGAGACAGTTTTCTTAGATATATATACATTTATCTTCAGAATTGAAACTGTGTCATTCAAGAAACTCTAGCCAATTCAGCCAAAATAGTAAATGTGAACAGTATTCCCTTCATTTAAAGGCTTCATACACAAATTCTGAGGTCTACAAACCACAATTCAACATGTTTGAAAGAACTTTCTTCAGAAAAACGCCAAGTCAGTTAGCCAGAATTGTTATATGTTCAGTAATCTTGTCATTTCACAGCTTTATACCTCTAATCTCGGTGTTTCAAGAGGGCCTTAATGAAAGTATGGGTGTATTTACTTGTATTTTAAGGGTTTTCACATGTTTCTAATCATTTCCATGTACAATCAGTGTGTATTTTAAGAGTATTACCAACATGAGACAGTTTTCTTAAATATATATAAATAAATCTTCAAGATTGTAATGTTTCAAACAAACAACTATAGCCAATTCAGCCAAAATAGTAAATGTGATCAGTATTCTCTTTATTTAACGCCTTCATACACAAATTCCGAGCTCTGTAAATGGCAACTCTTCATGATTTAAAGACCTTTCTTCAGAAAAACATCAAGTTAGTTAGTCAGAATTGTAACATTATCAGTAATCTTGTCATTTCACACCTTTATACCTCTATTTCAGTGTTTGAACAGGGCCTTAACGAAAGTATGGCTGTATTTCCTTGTATTTTAAGGGTTTTCTCACGTTTCATATCATTTCCATGTACAAACATTGTGTATATTAAGAGTTTTACCAACATGAGACATTTTTCTTACATATGTATACATGAATCTTCAGGATTGAAACTGTTTCATTCAAAAAACTCCAGCCAATTCAGCCAAAATAGCAAATGTGAACAGTGTTCTCTTTATTTAAAGGCTTTATACACAAATTCTGATGTCTATAAATGGCAATTCTACATGTTTGAAAGAACTTTCTTCAGAAAAACGCCAAGTCAGTTAGCCAGAATTGTTACATTATCAGTAATCTTGTCATTTCACAGCTTTATACCTCTAATCTCAGTGTTTGAACAGTGGTTTAACAAATGTATGGCTGTATTTAATTGAATTTTAAGGGTTTTCACACGTTTCTAATCATTTCCATGTACAATCATTGTGTATTTTAAGAGTATTACCAACATGAGACACTTTTCTTACATATGTATACATGAATCTTCAGGGTTGAAACTGTTTCATTCAAAAAACTCCAGCCAATTCAGCCAAAATAGCAAATGTGAACAGTGTTCTCTTTATTTAAAGGCTTTATACACAAATTCTGAAGTCTATAAATGGCAATTCTACATGTTTGAAAGAACTTTCTTCAGAAAAACGCCAAGTCAGTTAGCCAGAATTGTTACATTATCAGTATTCTTGTCATTTCACAGCTTTATACCTCTAATCTCAGTGTTTGAACAGGGCCTTAACGAAAGTGTGGCTGTATTTGATTGAATTTTAAGGGTTTGCTCACGTTTCAAATCATTTCCATGTACAATCATTGTGTATTTTAAGAGTATTACCAACATGAGACAGTTTTCTTAGATATATATACATGAATCTGCAGGATTGAAACTGTTTCATTAAAAAACTCTAGGCAATTCAGCCAAAATAGTAAATGTGAACAGTATTCTCTTTATTTAACGGCTTCAAACACAAATTAAGAGCTCTGTACATGGCAATTCTTCATGTGTGAAAGACCTTTCTTCAGAAAAACATCAAGTCACTTAGCCAGAATTGTAACATTATCAGTAATCTTGTCATTTCACAGCTTTATACCTCTAATCTCAGTGTTTGAACAGTGGTTTATCGAATGTATGGCTGTATTTAATTGAATTTTAAGGGTTTTCACACATTTCTAATCATTTCCATGTACAATCATTGTGTATTTTAAGAGTATTACCAACATGAGACAGTTTTCTTAGATATATATACATGAATCTTCAGGATTGAAACTGTTTCATTCAAAAAACTCTAGCCAATTCAGCCAAAATAGCAAATGTGAACAGTGTTATCTTTATTTAAAGGCTTCATACACAAATTCTTAGGTCTACAAAGTACAATTCTACATGTTTGAAAGGACTTTCTTCAGAAAATGGCCAAGTCAGTTAGCCAGAATTGTTACATTATCAGTAATCTTGTCATTTCACAGCTTTATACCTCTAATCTCAGTGTTTCAAGAGGGCCTTAAGGAAAGTATGGGTGTATTTACTTGTATTTTAAGGGTTTTCACATGTTTCTAATCATTTCCATGTACAATCAGTGTGTATTTTAAGAGTATTACCAACATGAGACAGTTTTCTTAAATATATATAAATAAATCTTCAAGATTGTAATGTTTCAAACAAACAACTATAGCCAATTCAGCCAAAATAGCAAATGTGATCAGCATTCTCTTTAATTACGGCTTCATACACAAATTCTGAGCTCTGTAAATGGCAACTCTTCATGTGTGAAAGACCTTTCTTTAGAAAAACATCAAGTCAGTTAGCCAGAATCGTATCATTATCAGTAATCTTGTCATTTCACAGCTTTATACCTCTATTTCAGTGTTTGAACAGGCCCTTAACGAATGTACGGCTGTATTTCCTTGTATTTTAAGGGTTTTCTCAGGTTTCTAATCATTTCCATGTACAATCATTTTGTATTTTAAGAGTATTACCAACATGAGACAGTTTTCTTAGATATATATACATTTATCTTCAGGATTGAAACTGTTTCATTCAAAAAACTCCAGGCAATTCAGCCAAAATAGCAAATGTGAACAGTGTTCTCTTTATTTAAAGGCTTTATACAGAAATTCTGAGGTCTATAAATGGCAATTCTACATGTTTGAAAGAACTTTCTTCAGAAAAACGCCAAGTCAGTTAGCCAGAATTGTTACATTATCAGTAATCTTGTCATTTCACAGCTTTATACATCTATTTCAGTGTTTGAACAGGGCCTTAAAGAAAGTCTGGCTGTATTTCCTTGTATTTTAAGGGTTTTCTCACGTTTCAAATCATTTCAATGTACAATCATTGTGTATTTTAAGAGTTACCAACATGAGACAGTTTCCTTACATATATACATGAATCTTGAGGATTGAAACTGTTTCATTCAAAACTCCAGCCAATTCAGCCAAAATAGCAAATGTGAACAGTGTTCTCTTTATTTAAAGGCTTTATACACAAATTCTGAGGTCTACAAATGGCAATTCTACATGTTTGAAAGAACTTTCTTCATAAAAACGCCAAGTCAGTTAGCTAGAATTGTTACATTATCAGTAATCTTGTCATTTCACAGCTTTATACCTCTAATCTCAGTGTTTGAACCTTGGCTTAACGAATGTATGGCTGTATTTATTTGTATTTTAAGGGTTTTCTCACGTTTCAAATCATTTCCATGTACAATCATTGTGTATTTTAAGAGGATTACCAACATGAGACTGTTTTCTTACATATGTATACATGAATCTTCAGGATTGAAACTGTTTCATTCAAAAAACTCTAGCCAATTGAGCCAAAATAGTAAATGTGAACAGTATACTCTTTATTTAAAGGCTTCATACACAAATTCTTAGCCCCACAAACAACAATTCTACATGTTTGAAAGGACTTTCTTCAGAAAAAGGCCAAGTCAGTTAGCCAGAATAGTTACATTATCAGTAATGTTGTCATTTCACAGCTTTATACCTCTAATCTCAGTGTTTCAAGAGGGCCTTAATGAAAGTATGGGTGTATTTACTTGTATTTTAAGGGTTTTCACATGTTTCTAATCATTTCCATGTACAAGCATTCTGTATTTTAAGAGTATTACCAACATGAGACAGTTTTCTTTGATATATATAAATAAATCTTCAAGATTGTAACTGTTTCAAACAAACAAATATAACCAATTCAGCCAAAATAGTAAATGTGATCAGTATTCTCTTTATTTAACGGCTTCATACACAAATTCCGAGCTCTGTAAATGGCAACTCTTCATGAGTGAAAGACCTTTCTTCAGAAAAACATCAAGTCAGTTAGTCAGAATTGTAACATTATCAGTAATCTTGTCATTTCACAGCTTTATACCTCTATTTCAGTGTTGGAACAGGGCCTTAACGAAAGTATGGCTGTATTTCCTTGTATTTTAAGGGTTTTCTCACGTTTCATATCATTTCCATGTACAATCATTGTGTATTTTAAGAGTTTTACCAACATGAGACATTTTTCTTACATATGTATACATGAATCTTCAGGATTGAAACTGTTTCATTAAAAAAACTCCAGCCAATTCAGCCAAAATAGCAAATGTGAACAGTGTTCTCTTTATTTAAAGGCTTTATACACAAATTCTGATGTCTATAAGTGGCAATTCTACATGTTTGAAAGAACTTTCTTCAGAAAAACGCCAAGTCAGTTAGCCAGAATTGTTACATTATCAGTAATCTTGTCATTTCACAGCTTTATACATCTATTTCAGTGTTTGAACAGGGCTGTAACGAAAGTATGGCTCTATTTCCTTGTATTTTAGGGGTGTTCAAACGTTTTTAATCATTTCCATGTACAATCTTTGTGTATTTTAAGAGTATTACCAACATGAGACAGTTTTCTTACATATGTATACATGAATCTTCAGGATTGAAACTGTTTCATTCAAAAAACTCTAGCCGGAGAAAAAAATGGCGGAGGCTTAGAGGGACGTGTTGGTCCTTCGTCCAGGAGCAGATAGGGGCGAGCAGCTGAAACGGGTAACAACCAGCCCGATCAAGCTGGGGAGGTTCAGCTGAGAGACAGTCTGCAGCCAGGAAAGACAGAGAACTCCTGAAAAATGCGGATGGTTAGAGATTGAGGCTGAAACTTCCCCCTGGGCGCCAGCGCAGCGGCGAGACCACGCCATCTTGGGAAGCGGTTACCTACCGGCATCCAGAGATCGGCTACTAACCCAGCGGCTACTAACCCGGAGGCGGCGACTTGCGGGCGGCGCGACTGCGGGAGCCCAGAGGAGGCCTGCGCCCCTCCACGGAGGGGCGGACACTCCTGGGCGGCCAGCAGAGGCACAGCGACCACGCCTACTTGGGAAACAGAGCTGCTTGAGACTAGGATCCTGGCCTCAGCACCACCCAGTCTGATCTCAGACGCATACTAGGACCCTGCAGCCACTGGGGACAGAGACCTGTGACCACAGCTACAGACCTGCAGACACGGAAAGTTCGGAGATCCCTGCTGCAGATCCGTGAGTAGCAGAGCCCATCCCCCCTTCCCCCAGGATCGCGGGCAGTGCCAGAGTAACTAACTGATAGACCTACCCCTTGCCGGGGCCTCAGCGCTGCAGAAACTTTGGCCTGAAAGTGCTTGAGCACCTTAGAACTGATCCTATGCGCACTTCGGGCTTCAGAGCCCTGGGCTGGGAGCAAAAACGCGCACAGCACCAGGAACTAATCCTGTGCGCACTGCTGGCTTCAGAGCCCTGGGCTGGGAGCAAAAACGCGCACAGCACCAGGAACTAATCCTGTGCGCACTGCTGGCATCAGAGCCCTGGGCTGGGAGCAAAAACGCGCACAGCACCAGGAACTAATCCTGTGCGCACTGCTGACATCAGAGCCCTGGGCTGGGAGCAATCGCGCGAACGGGAGTTTGTCCGCCTAGCACAGGCCCAGAAACCCCGTTTCTCAGGGCAGGAGGCAGCACCAAGCACCAGTGACTTGACTGTGTTTCTTATCACCTGCGCCTGAGATCCTGATTTCCTGTGCATTCATACTAAGAGCCAGTGAATCCAATTCCTGGTGCAAGGGCACACAGGGACCCTGATTCTCAAGGTGAGGTTGCGCGAAGCAACAGAGACTCTGATACTGAACTCTTGGGGAACTCTGACTCCTGGCGCAAGCTAGGGGGCTCTGCTCTGGTGCGAAACACGCGTCAGGGGGGCCTCTATTTCAGCACAGTGCAGGCAGGGTCCCTAATTCTAAGGGCACGCGCGAGGCCACATTGAGTGTTGGCAACACTGACACAGAGCGAGCCTGGTTCCCACCAACCAACAACAACCACACATCTTAGTGTCAGAGCTCTTCAGTGACACTAGGGTGGTGGGAGCCTCCCACTGCGCACGGCCCAGGCCCACGCAACTCAATCTTTGAACCATCAGGAGATAATCAGAATGAAGAGACGACACAATACCCAGAGGAAAGACAATGAAGAATCACCAAGAAAGGAAATTAATGAAGCTGAAGCGTGCAACATGACAGAAAAAGAATTCAGAATGATGGTTGTACAATTCATTCACCGGATGGATGAGAAAATCAACAACCTATGCAAGAATCAGGAAGAAATGAAAAGTGATATAGCTACAATCAAAAACACCATGGAAAGTTTCAACAGCAGACTAGAAGAAGCAGAAGACCGAATTAGTGAGTTAGAAGATAAGGCAGAGAAACAAGCTCAATCTGAACAGCAACTGGAGAAAAGAATTAAAAAACAGGAGGAGAGCCTAAGGGAGCTTCAGGACAACATGAAACGAAGTAACATACGCATAATAGGGCTGCAAGAAGGACAAGAAGAGCAGCAAGGATTAGAAAATCTATTTGAAGAAATAATGACAGAAAACTTCCCAGATATGGGGAAGAAAAAAGTTACACAAATACAGAGAGTCCCAGGCAAGATGAACCCCAAAAGACCGACACCAAGACACGTCATAATAACGATGGCAAATGTACAAGACAAAGAGAGAATCTTAAAGGCTGCAAGAGAGAAACAGAGAGTTACCTACAAAGGGTCCCCCATCAGATTATCAAACGATTTCTCAACAGAAACACATCAGGCCAGAAAAGAATGGACGGAAATCTACAAAGTGATGCAAAGCAAAGGACTGAATCCAAGAATACTCTATCCAGCAAGGCTATCATTCAAAATTGAAGGGGAAATAAGAAGCTTCACAGACAAAAAAAGGCTAAGGGAGTTCATCACCACCAAGCCAGCAATGCAAGAAATGCTAAAGGGACTGGTGTAAAAAGAAGAAATAAAAAGCCCAGAAAGAAAGCAGCCACAAAAAAATAGAAATGGCTACAAACAAGTACCTTTCAATAATAACTTTAAATGTAAATGGACTAAATGGTCCAATCAAAAGATATCGAGTGGCTGAATGGATAAAAAAACATGACCCATACATTTGCTGTCTAAAAGAGACCCACCTCATTAGAAGGGACTCACACAGACTGAAAGTGAAGGGATGGAAAAATATCTTTCAGGCAAATGGAAATGAAAAAAAAGCTGGGGTAGCAATACTTATATCCAACAAAATAGACCTCAAAGTGAAGGCCATAACCAGAGATAAGGAAGGCCACTTCATAATACTAAAGGGATCAATACAACAAGAGGATATAACCCTGATAAACATATATGCACCCAATGCAGGAGCACCCACATACATAAGAAAACTCCTGGAAGGTATCAGGGGAGAGATCGACAACAATACAATCATAGTAGGGGACTTTAATACACCACTAACATCACTGGATAAATCCGCTAGACAAAAACTCAGCAAAGAAACAGCAATCCTAAATGACTCACTAGATCAGATGGACTTAATTGACATCTTCAGAACACTTCACCCCACAGCTGCGGAATATACATTCCTCTCAGGTGCTCATGGGACATATTCAAAAATAGACCACATATTGGGTCACAAGCAAAGTCTCCACAAATTCAAGAAGATTGAAATCATAAAAAGCATCTTCTCAGACCACGATGGCATAATGTTAGAAATAAACCACAATAAAAACAACCCAAAATACTCAAACACTTGGAAGCTGAATAGCATGTTATTAAATATTGATTGGGTTACCGATGACATCAAAGAAGAAATTAAAAACATCCTGGAAACTAATGACAATGAAAACACAACAATCCAAAACCTCTGGGACACAATGAAAGCAGTCCTGAGAGGGAAGTTTATAGCTCTACAGGCCTACCTCAAAAAACAAGAAAAAATGGTAGTTAATCATCTAACTCTACAACTCAAAGAATTAGAAAGAGAGCAACAAGAAAAGCCCAGAGTGAGCAGAAGGAAGGAGATAATAAAGATTAGAGCAGAAATCAATGAAATAGAGACCAAAAAAACAATACAGAAAATCAATGAAACCAAGAGCTGGTTCTTTGAAAGGATAAACAAGATTGACAAACCCCTAGCCAGGCTCACCAAGAAGCAAAGAGAGAGGTCCCAAATAAACCAAATCAGAAATGATAGAGGCGAAATAACAACAGACCCCACAGAAATACAAATGATTGTTAAACAATACTACGGGCAACTCTACTCCAACAAACTAGACAACCTGGAGGAAATGGACAAATTCCTAGAAAAATACAACATTCCAAAACTCAATCAGGAAGAATCTAAAAATCTCAATAGGCCAATAACGATGGAAGAAATTGAAGCAGTCATCAAAAAGCTTCCAGCAAACAAAAGCCCAGGACCAGACGGCTTCTCAGGGGAGTTTTACCAAACTTTTAAGGAAGAACTGAAACCTATCCTCCTCAGATTACTACAAAAAGTCCAAGAGGATGGAACACTTCCAAACACATTTTATGAAGCTAGCATCACCCTAATACCAAAACCAGGTAAAGACAACACAATGAAAGAGAATTACAGGCCAATATCCCTCATGAACATAGACGCCAAAATCCTCAACAAAATCTTAGCAAATCGGATCCAGCAGTACATCAGAAGGATCATACACCATGACCAAGTAGGATTTATCCCAGGGATGCAAGGATGGTACAACATCCGTAAATCAATAAACGTGATACATCACATAAACAAATTGAAAGAAAAAAACCACATGGTCATATCAATTGATGCAGAAAAAGCATTTGACAAAATCCAACACCCATTTTTGATAAAAACTCTCAGCAAGGTGGGAATAGAAGGATCATACCTCAACATAATAAAAGCCATATATGACAGGCCCACAGCCAACATCATACTCAATGGACAAAAACTAACACCATTTCCCCTAAGAACAGGAACAAGACAGGGATGTCCACTCTCTCCACTCCTGTTCAACATAGTCCTGGAAGTATTAGCCATTGCAATTAGACAAAAAGAAGAAATAAAAGGCATCCAAATTGGAAAAGAGGAAGTAAAACTGTCCTTATTTGCAGATGACATGATATTATACATACAGAACCCTAGAGACTCCATCAAAAAACTACTAGACTTAATACATGAATTTGGCAATGTAGCAGGATACAAAATTAACCCCAAGAAATCTGAGGCATTTCTATATACCAATAGTGAACTTTCAGAAAGAGAGATTATAAAAACAATCCCATTTACCATCGCACCCCAAAAATTAAGATACCTAGGAATAAACTTAACTAAAGAGGTAAAAGACCTCTACTCAGAAAACTATAGGACGTTGAAAAAAGAGATAGAGGAAGACATAAACAGATGGAAGAACATACCATGTTCTTGGATTGGTAGAATCAACATCATTAAAATGTCCATATTACCCAAAGCAATCTATACATTCAACGCACTTCCCATTAAAATACCAATGGCCTTCTTCAAGGATCTAGAACGAACTCTCCAAAAATTCATCTGGAATAAAAAAAGACCCCGAATAGCTGCAGCGATCCTGAGAAAAAACAAAGTAGGTGGGATCTCAATGCCAGATATCAAGCTGTATTACAAAGCCACTGTTCTCAAAACTGCCTGGTACTGGCACAAGAACAGACATATAGATCAGTGGAATAGAATAGAGAGTCCAGAAATTAGCCCGAACCAATATGCTCAATTAATTTTTGACAAAGGAGGCATGAACATACAATGGAGCCAAGATAGTCTCTTCAATAAATGGTGTTGGGAAAATTGGACAGATATATGCAAGAAAATGAAACTAGACCACCAACTTACACCATACACAAGAATAAACTCAAAATGGATAAAGGACTTAAATGTACGACAGGAAACCATAAAAATTCTAGAAGAATACAAAGGCAGCAAAATCTCAGACATATGCCAAAACAATTTCTTCACTGATACAGCTCCTAGGGCAGTTGAAACTAAAGAGAAACTGAACAAATGGGACTACATCAAAATAAAAAGCTTCTGCACAGCAAAAGAAACCATCAACAAAACAACAAGAAAACCCACCTCGTGGGAAAACATATTTGCCAACGTCATATCTGATAAGGGCTTAATCTCCAAAATTTATAGGGAACTCATACAACTTAACAAAAAGAAGATAAACAATCCAATCAAAAAATGGGCCAAGGATCTAAATAGACACCTTTCAAAAGAGGACATTCAGAAAGCCAAGAGACATATGAAAACATGCTCAAAGTCACTAATCATCCGAGAGATGCAAATCAAAACAACAATGAGGTACCATCTCACACCTGTCAGAATGGCCATCATGAACAAATCAACAAACGACAAGTGCTGGAGAGGATGTGGAGAAAAAGGAACACTTGTGCACTGCTGGTGGGAATGCAGACTGGTGCAGCCACTATGGAAGGCAGTATGGAGGTTCCTCAAAAAATTGGAAATGGAACTCCCATTTGACCCTGTGATCCCACTTCTAGGAATATATCCCAAGAAACCAGAAACACCAATCAGAAAGGATATATGCACCCCGATGTTCATAGCAGCACAATTCACCATAGCTAAGATCTGGAAACAGCCTAAGTGCCCATCAGTAGATGAATGGATTAGAAAGCTGTGGTACATCTACACGATGGAATACTATGCTGCTGTAAAAAAGAAGGAATTCTTACCATTTGCAACAGCATGGATGGAACTGGAGAGCATTATGCTAAGTGAAATAAGCCAGTCAATGAAGGAAAAATACCACATGATCTCACTCATTCATGGATAATAAAGACCATTACAAACTTTTGAACAATAATAGATACAGAGGTAGAGCTGCCTCAAACTGATTGTCAAACTGCAGTGGGAAGGCCAGGGAGGGTTGGGGGGGGAGGAGGGAGGGGATTAAGAGATCAACCGAAGGACTGGTATGCATCCATATAACCATAACTAATGGACATAAGACACTGGGGGGTAAGGGAGGGGAGGGGTCTGTCAAGGGCGGGGGGGGGGGGAAAAAAGGACACTTATGTAATACACTTTGTAATACTTTTAGCGAAAAAAAAAATAAAAAAAATAAAAAAAAATTAATTTTTCCATTTAAATAGTACTTTATATTTTTAATGACAATTTAAAGTCTTAATGGACTCCATTCTTCCCAATTCTGAATATTTAGAAGAATTCTCCTTTTTAAATGTAATAATACTGCAAAGAACATCTTTCCCCAAAATTTTTATGTTGCATATGGAATGCCTCTATATGCATGTTTCTATGCGAAGACACGTTCGAGAGGCAATTTTGAAGTCTTGTGTAAAAATATTTTTTCACTGCTTCTCTGAGAAATGAAAAACATTAAGAAAAGTATCACATGATCTTATTCATGTGTGGAATCTAATGAACAAAATAAACTGATGAACAAAACACATCCAGAGACATAGAAGCATGGAACAGACTGTCGAATCTCAGAGGGTGGGTGGGGCAGGGAGGGTGGATGGGAAGTGATCAACCAAAGACCTTGTATGCATATATGTGTAACCTATGGACACAGACAATAAGGTGGTGAAGACCTGGGGTGGGGAAGCGGAGGCAGGCTAGAAGAGATCAATGGGAGAAAAGGGGGGACATATGTAATACTTTCAGCAATAAAGATTTAAAAAAAAAAAAAAAAAAAAAAAAAAAAAAACTCTAGCCAATTCAGCCAAAATAGCAAATGTGAACAGTGTTATCTTTATTTAAAGGCTTCATACACAAATTCTTAGGTCTACAAAGTACAATTCTACATGTTTGAAAGGACTTTCTTCAGAAAATGGCCAAGTCAGTTAGCCAGAATTGTTACATTATCAGTAATCTTGTCATTTCACAGCTTTAAACCTCTAATCTCAGTGTTTCAAGAGGGCCTTAAGGAAAGTATGGGTGTATTTACTTGTATTTTAACGGTTTTCACATGTTTCTAATCATTTCCATGTACAATCAGTGTGTATTTTAAGAGTATTACCAACATGAGACAGTTTTCTTAAATATATATAAATAAATCTTCAAGATTGTAATGTTTCAAACAAACAACTATAGCCAATTCAGCCAAAATAGCAAATGTGAACAGTGTTCTCTTTATTTAAAGGCTTTATACACAAACTCTGAGGTCTATAAATGGCAATTCTACAGGTTTGAAAGAACTTTCTTCATAAAAAGGCCAAGTCAGTTAGCCAGAATTTGTACATTATCAGTAATCTTGTCATTTCACAGCTTTATACATCTATTTCAGTGTTTGAACAGGGCATTAAAGAAAGTGTGGCTGTATTTCCTTGTATTTTAAGGGTTTTCTCACGTTTCAAATCATTTCAATGTACAATCATTGTGTATTTTAAGAGTATTACCAACATGAGACAGTTTCCTTACATATATACATGAATCTTGAGGATTGAAACTGTTTCATTCAAAAACTCCAGCCAATTCAGCCAAAATAGCAAATGTGAATAGTGTTCTCTTTATTTAAAGGCTTTATACACAAATTCTGAGGTCTACAAATGGCAATTCTACATGTTTGAAAGAACTTTCTTCATAAAAACGCCAAGTCAGTTAGTCAGAATTGTTACATTATCAGTAATCTTGTCATTTCACAGCTTTATACCTCTAATCTCAGTGTTTGAACCTTGGCTTCACGAATGTATGGCTGTATTTATTTGTATTTTAAGGGTTTTCTCACGTTTCAAATCATTTCCATGTACAATCATTGTGTATTTTAAGAGTATTACCAACATGAGACAGTTTTCTTACATATGTATACATGAATCTTCAGGATTGAAACTGTTTCATTCAAAAAACTCTAGCCAATTCAGCCAAAATAGCAAATGTGAACAGTGTTATCTTTATTTAAAGGCTTCATACACAAATTCTTAGGTCTACAAAGTACAATTCTACATGTTTGAAAGGACTTTCTTCAGAAAAAGGCCAAGTAGGTTAGCCAGAATAGTTACATTATCAGTAATGTTGTCATTTCACAGCTTTATACCTCTAATCTCAGTGTTTCAAGAGGGCCTTAATGAAAGTATGGGTGTATTTACTTGTATTTTAAGGGTTTTCACATGTTTCTAATCATTTCCATGTACAAGCATTCTGTATTTTAAGAGTATTACCAACATGAGACAGTTTTCTTTGATATATATAAATAAATCTTCAAGATTGTAACTGTTTCAAACAAACAACTATAGCCAATTCAGCCAAAATAGTAAATGTGATCAGTATTCTCTTTATTTAACGGCTTCATACACAAATTCCGAGCTCTGTAAATGGCAACTCTTCATGAGTGAAAGACCTTTCTTCAGAAAAACATCAAGTCAGTTAGTCAGAATTGTAACATTATCAGTAATCTTGTCATTTCACAGCTTTATACCTCTATTTCAGTGTTTGACCAGGGCCTTAAAGAAAGTATGGCTGTATTTCCTTGTATTTTAAGGGTTTTCTCACGTTTCATATCATTTCCATGTACAATCATTGTGTATTTTAAGAGTTTTACCAACATGAGACATTTTTCTTACATATGTATACATGAATCTTCAGGATTGAAACTGTTTCATTCAAAAAACTCCAGCCAATTCAGCCAAAATAGCAAATGTGAACAGTGTTCTCTTTATTTAAAGGCTTTATACACAAATTCTGATGTCTATAAATAACAATTCTACATGTTTTAAAGGACTTTCTTCAGAAAAACGCCAAGTCAGTTAGCCAGAATTGTTACATTATCAGTAATCTTGTCATTTCACAGCTTTATTCCTCTAATCTCAGTGTTTGAACAGGGCCTTAACGAAAGTGTGGCTGTATTTGATTGAATTTTAAGGGTTTGCTCACGTTTCAAATCATTTCCATGTACAATCATTGTGTATTTTAAGAGTATTACCAACATGAGACAGTTTTCTTAGATAGATATACATGAATCTTCAGGATTGAAACTGCTTCATTCAAAAAACTCTAGGCAATTCAGCCAAAATAGTAAATGTGAACAGTATTCTCTTTATTTAACGGCTTCAAACACAAATTACGAGCTCTGTAAATGGCAATTCTTCATGTGTGAAAGACCTTTCTTCAGAAAAACATCAAGTCACTTAGCCAGAATTGTAACATTATCAGTAATCTTGTCATTTAACAGCTTTATACCTCTAATCTCAGTGTTTCAAGAGGGCCTTAATGAAAGTATCGGTGTATTTACTTGTATTTTAAGGGTTTTCACACGTTTCTAATCATTTCCATGTACAATCATTGTGTATTTTAAGAGTATTACCAACATGAGACACGTTTCTTACATATGTATACATGAATCTTCAGGATTGAAACTGTTTCATTCAAAAAATTCCAGCCAATTCAGCCAAAATAGCAAATGTGAACAGTGTTCTCTTTATTTAAAGGCTTTATACACAAATTCTAAGATCTATAAATGGCAATTCTACATGTTTGAAAGAACTTTCTTCAGAAAAACGCCAAGTCAGTTAGCCAGAATTGTTACATTATCAGTAATCTTGTCATTTCACAGCTTTATACATCTATTTCAGTGTTTGAACAGGGCCTTAACGAAAGTGTGGCTGTATTTCCTTGTATTTTAAGGGTTTTCTCACGTTTCAAATCATTTCCATGTACAATCATTGTGTGTTTTAAGAGTATTACCAACATGAGACAGTTTTCTAGATATATATACATGAATCTTCAGGATTGAAACTGTTTCATTCAAAAAACTCTAGGCAATTTAGCCAAAATATTAAATATGAACAGTATTTTGTTTATTTAAAGGCTTCATACACAAATTCTGAGGTCTACAAACCACAATTCAACATGTTTGAAAGAACTTTCTTCAGAAAAACGCCAAGTCAGTTAGCCAGAATTGTTATATGTTCAGTAATCTTGTCATTTCACAGCTTTATACCTCTAATCAAAGTGTTTGAACAGGGCCTTAACGAAACTATGGCTGTATTTCCTTGTATTGTAAGGGTTTTCACATGTTTCTAATCATTTCCATGTACAATCATTGTGTATTTTAAGAGTATTACCAACATGAGACAGTTTCTTAGATATATATAAATGCATATTCAGGATTGAAACTGTTTCATTCAAAAAACTCTAGGCAATTCAGCCAAAACAGTAAATGTGAACAGTATTCTCTTTATGTAACGGCTTCAAACACAAATTACGAGCTCTGTAAATGGCAATTCTTCATGTGTGAAAGACCTTTCTTCAGAAAAACATCAAGTCACTTAGCCAGTATTGTAACATTATCAGTAATCTTGTCATTTCACAGCTTTATACCTCTAATCTCAGTGTTTGAACAGTGGTTTAACGAATGTATGGCTGTATTTAATTGAATTTTAAGGGTTTTCACACGTTTCTAATCATTTCCATGTACAATCATTGTGTATTTTAAGAGTATTACCAACATGAGACACGTTTCTTACATATGTATACATGTATCTTCAGGATTGAAACTGTTTCATTCAAAAAATTCCAGCCAATTCAGCCAAAATAGCAAATGTGAACAGTGTTCTCTTTATTTGAAGGCTTTATACACAAATTCTGAGGTCTATAAATGGCAATTCTACATGTTTGAAAGAACTTTCTTTAGAAAAACGCCAAGTCAGTTAGCCAGAATTGTTACATTATCAGTAATCTTGTCATTTCACAGCTTTATACCTGTAATCTCAGTGTTTGAACAGGGCCTTAACGAAATTATGGCTGTATTTCCTTGTATTTTAAGGGTTTTCACACGTTTCTAATCATTTCAATGTACAATCATTGTGTGTTTTAAGAGTATTACCAACATGAGACAGTTTTCTAGATATATATACATGAATCTTCAGGATTGAAACTGTTTCATTCAAAAAACTCTAGGCAATTCACCCAAAATAGTAAATGTGAACAGTATTCTCTTTATTTAACGTGTTCATACACAATTCTGAGCTCTGTAAATGGCAATTCTTCATGTGTAAGACCTTTCTTCAGAAAAACATCAAGTCACTTAGCCAGAATTGTAACATTATCAGTAATCTTGTCATTTCACAGCTTTATACCTGTAATCTCAGTGTTTGAACAGGGCTGTAACGAAAGTATGGCTCTATTTCCTTGTATTTTAAGGTTTTTCAAATGTTTCTAATCATTTCCATGTACAATCTTTGTGTATTTTAAGAGTATTACCAACATGAGACAGTTTTCTTGATATATATACATAAATCTTCAGGATTGAAACTGTTTCATTCAAAAAACTCCAGCCAATTCAGCCAAAATAGCAAATGTGAACAGTGTTCTCTTTATTTAAAGCTTTAAAGACAAATTCTGAGGTCTATAAATGGCAATTCAACATGTTTGAAAGAACTTTCTTCAGAAAAACGCCAAGTCATTTAGCCAGAATTGTTACATTATCAGTAATCTTGTCACTTCACAGCTTTATACCTCTAATCAAAGTATTTGAACAGTGGATTAACAAAAGTATGGCTGTATTTCCTTGTATTTTAAGGGTTTTCTCACGTTTCTAATCATTTCCATGTACAATCATTGTGTATTTTAAGAGTATTACCAACATGATACAGTTTTCTTAGATATATTACATGAATCTTCAGGATTCAAACTGTTTCATTCAGAAAACTCGAGCGAATTCAGCCAAAATAATATATGTCAACAGTATTCTCTTTATTTAAAGTCTTCATACACGAATTCTGAGCTCTACAAACCACAATTCTACCTATTTGAAAGGACTTTCTTCAGAAAAAGGCCAAGTCAATTAGCCAGAAAGGTTACTTTATCAGTAATCTTGTCATTTCACAGCTTTATACGTCTAATCTCAGTGTTTCAAGAGGGCCTTAACGAAAGTATGGCTGTATTTCCTTGTATTTAAAGGGTTTTCACATGTTTCTAATCATATCCATGTACAATCATTCTGTATTTTAAGAGTATTACCAACATGAGACAGTTTTCTTAGATATATATACATGAATTTTCAGGATTCAAACTGTTTCATTCAAAAAACTTGAGCCAATTCAGCCAAAATAGCAAATGTGAACAGTGTTCTCTTTATTTAAAGGCTTTATACACAAATTCTGAGGTCTATAAATGGCAATTCTACATGTTTGAAAGAACTTTCTTCAGAAAAACGCCAAGTCATTTAGCCAGAATTGTTACATTATCAGTAATCTTGTCACTTCACAGCTTTATACCTCTAATCAAAGTATTTGAACAGTGGATTAACAAAAGTATGGCTGTATTTCCTTGTATTTTACGGGTTTTCTCACGTTTCTAATCATTTCCATGTACAATCATTGTGTATTTTAAGAGTATTACCAACATGATACAGTATTCTTAGATATTTTACATGAATCTTCAGGATTCAAACTGTTTCACTCAGAAAACTCGAGCGAATTCAGCCAAAATAATATACGTCAACAGTATTCTCTTTATTTAAAGTCTTCATACATGAATTCTGAGCTCTACAAACCACAATTCTACCTCTTTGAAAGGACTTTCTTCAGAAAAAGGCCAAGTCAGTTAGCCAGAAAGGTTACTTTATCAGTAATCTTGTCATTTCACAGCTTTATACCTCTAATGTCAGTGTTTCAAGAGGGCCTTAACGAAAGTATGGCTGTATTTCTTTGTATTTTAAGGGTTTTCTCACGTTTCAAATCATTTCCATGTACAATCATTGTGTATTTTAAGAGTATTCCCAACATGAGACACTTTTCTTACGTATGTATACATGAATCTTCAGGATTGAAACTGTTTCATTCAAAAAACACCAGCCAATTCAGCCAAAATAGCAAATGTGAACAGTGTGTTCTTTATTTAAAGGCTTTATACACAAATTCTGAGGTCTATAAATGTCAATTCTACATGTTTGAAAGAACTTTCTTCAGAAAAACGCCAAGTCAGTTAGCCAGAATTGTTACATTATCAGTAATCTTGTCATTTCAAAGCTTTATACCTCTAATCTCAGTGTTTGAACAGTGGTTTAACGAATGTATGGCTGTATTTACTTGAATTTTAAGGGTTTTCACACGTTTCTAATCATTTCCATGTACAATCATTGTGTATTTTAAGAGTATTACCAACATGAGACAGTTTTCTTAGATATATATACATGAATCTTCAGGATTGAAACTGTTTCATCAAAAAACTCTAGGCAATTCAGCCAAAATAGTAAATGTGAACAGTATTCTCTTTATTAAACGGCTTCAAACACAAATTACGAGCTCTGTAAATGGCAATTCTTCATGTGTGAAAGACCTTTCTTCAGAAAAACGCCAGGTCACTTAGCCAGAATTGTAACATTATCAGTAATCTTGTCATTTCACAGCTTTATACCTCTAATCTCAGTGTTTGAACAGTGGGTTAACGAATGTATGGCTGTATTTTATTGATTTTTAAGGGTTTTCACACGTTTCTAATCATTTCCTTGTACAATCATTGTGTATTTTAAGAGTATTACCAACATGAGACACTTTTCTTACATATGTATACATGAATCTTTAGGATTGAAACTGTTTCATTCAAAAAATTCCAGCCAATTCAGCCAAAATAGCAAATGTGAACAGTGTTCTCTTTATTTAAAGGCTTTATACACAAATTCTGAGTTCTATAAATGGCAATTCTACATGTTTGAAAGAACTTTCTTCAGAAAAACGCCAAGTCAGTTATCTAGAATTGTTACATTATCAGTAATCTTGTCATTTCACAGCTTTATACCTGTAATCTCAGTGTTTGAACAGGGCCTTAACGAAACTATGGCTGTATTTCCTTGTATTGTAAGGGTTTTCACATGTTTCTAATCATTTCCATGTACAATCATTGTGTATTTTAAGAGTATTACCAACATGAGACAGTTTCTTAGATATATATAAATGCATATTCAGGATTGAAACTGTTTCATTCAAAAAACTCTAGGCAATTCAGCCAAAACAGTAAATGTGAACAGTATTCTCTTTATGTAACGGCTTCAAACACAAATTACGAGCTCTGTAAATGGCAATTCTTCATGTGTGAAAGACCTTTCTTCAGAAAAACATCAAGTCACTTAGCCAGTATTGTAACATTATCAGTAATCTTGTCATTTCACAGCTTTATACCTCTAATCTCAGTGTTTGAACAGTGGTTTAACGAATGTATGGCTGTATTTAATTGAATTTTAAGGGTTTTCACACGTTTCTAATCATTTCCATGTACAATCATTGTGTATTTTAAGAGTATTACCAACATGAGACACGTTTCTTACATATGTATACATGTATCTTCAGGATTGAAACTGTTTCATTCAAAAAATTCCAGCCAATTCAGCCAAAATAGCAAATGTGAACAGTGTTCTCTTTATTTGAAGGCTTTATACACAAATTCTGAGGTCTATAAATGGCAATTCTACATGTTTGAAAGAACTTTCTTTAGAAAAACGCCAAGTCAGTTAGCCAGAATTGTTACATTATCAGTAATCTTGTCATTTCACAGCTTTATACCTGTAATCTCAGTGTTTGAACAGGGCCTTAACGAAATTATGGCTGTATTTCCTTGTATTTTAAGGGTTTTCACACGTTTCTAATCATTTCAATGTACAATCATTGTGTGTTTTAAGAGTATTACCAACATGAGACAGTTTTCTAGATATATATACATGAATCTTCAGGATTGAAACTGTTTCATTCAAAAAACTCTAGGCAATTCACCCAAAATAGTAAATGTGAACAGTATTCTCTTTATTTAACGTGTTCATACACAATTCTGAGCTCTGTAAATGGCAATTCTTCATGTGTAAGACCTTTCTTCAGAAAAACATCAAGTCACTTAGCCAGAATTGTAACATTATCAGTAATCTTGTCATTTCACAGCTTTATACCTGTAATCTCAGTGTTTGAACAGGGCTGTAACGAAAGTATGGCTCTATTTCCTTGTATTTTAAGGTTTTTCAAATGTTTCTAATCATTTCCATGTACAATCTTTGTGTATTTTAAGAGTATTACCAACATGAGACAGTTTTCTTGATATATATACATAAATCTTCAGGATTGAAACTGTTTCATTCAAAAAACTCCAGCCAATTCAGCCAAAATAGCAAATGTGAACAGTGTTCTCTTTATTTAAAGCTTTAAAGACAAATTCTGAGGTCTATAAATGGCAATTCAACATGTTTGAAAGAACTTTCTTCAGAAAAACGCCAAGTCATTTAGCCAGAATTGTTACATTATCAGTAATCTTGTCACTTCACAGCTTTATACCTCTAATCAAAGTATTTGAACAGTGGATTAACAAAAGTATGGCTGTATTTCCTTGTATTTTAAGGGTTTTCTCACGTTTCTAATCATTTCCATGTACAATCATTGTGTATTTTAAGAGTATTACCAACATGATACAGTTTTCTTAGATATATTACATGAATCTTCAGGATTCAAACTGTTTCATTCAGAAAACTCGAGCGAATTCAGCCAAAATAATATATGTCAACAGTATTCTCTTTATTTAAAGTCTTCATACACGAATTCTGAGCTCTACAAACCACAATTCTACCTATTTGAAAGGACTTTCTTCAGAAAAAGGCCAAGTCAATTAGCCAGAAAGGTTACTTTATCAGTAATCTTGTCATTTCACAGCTTTATACGTCTAATCTCAGTGTTTCAAGAGGGCCTTAACGAAAGTATGGCTGTATTTCCTTGTATTTAAAGGGTTTTCACATGTTTCTAATCATATCCATGTACAATCATTCTGTATTTTAAGAGTATTACCAACATGAGACAGTTTTCTTAGATATATATACATGAATTTTCAGGATTCAAACTGTTTCATTCAAAAAACTTGAGCCAATTCAGCCAAAATAGCAAATGTGAACAGTGTTCTCTTTATTTAAAGGCTTTATACACAAATTCTGAGGTCTATAAATGGCAATTCTACATGTTTGAAAGAACTTTCTTCAGAAAAACGCCAAGTCATTTAGCCAGAATTGTTACATTATCAGTAATCTTGTCACTTCACAGCTTTATACCTCTAATCAAAGTATTTGAACAGTGGATTAACAAAAGTATGGCTGTATTTCCTTGTATTTTACGGGTTTTCTCACGTTTCTAATCATTTCCATGTACAATCATTGTGTATTTTAAGAGTATTACCAACATGATACAGTATTCTTAGATATTTTACATGAATCTTCAGGATTCAAACTGTTTCACTCAGAAAACTCGAGCGAATTCAGCCAAAATAATATACGTCAACAGTATTCTCTTTATTTAAAGTCTTCATACATGAATTCTGAGCTCTACAAACCACAATTCTACCTCTTTGAAAGGACTTTCTTCAGAAAAAGGCCAAGTCAGTTAGCCAGAAAGGTTACTTTATCAGTAATCTTGTCATTTCACAGCTTTATACCTCTAATGTCAGTGTTTCAAGAGGGCCTTAACGAAAGTATGGCTGTATTTCCTTGTATTTTAAGGGTTTTCTCACGTTTCAAATCATTTCCATGTACAATCATTGTGTATTTTAAGAGTATTCCCAACATGAGACACTTTTCTTACGTATGTATACATGAATCTTCAGGATTGAAACTGTTTCATTCAAAAAACACCAGCCAATTCAGCCAAAATAGCAAATGTGAACAGTGTGTTCTTTATTTAAAGGCTTTATACACAAATTCTGAGGTCTATAAATGTCAATTCTACATGTTTGAAAGAACTTTCTTCAGAAAAACGCCAAGTCAGTTAGCCAGAATTGTTACATTATCAGTAATCTTGTCATTTCAAAGCTTTATACCTCTAATCTCAGTGTTTGAACAGTGGTTTAACGAATGTATGGCTGTATTTACTTGAATTTTAAGGGTTTTCACACGTTTCTAATCATTTCCATGTACAATCATTGTGTATTTTAAGAGTATTACCAACATGAGACAGTTTTCTTAGATATATATACATGAATCTTCAGGATTGAAACTGTTTCATCAAAAAACTCTAGGCAATTCAGCCAAAATAGTAAATGTGAACAGTATTCTCTTTATTAAACGGCTTCAAACACAAATTACGAGCTCTGTAAATGGCAATTCTTCATGTGTGAAAGACCTTTCTTCAGAAAAACGCCAGGTCACTTAGCCAGAATTGTAACATTATCAGTAATCTTGTCATTTCACAGCTTTATACCTCTAATCTCAGTGTTTGAACAGTGGGTTAACGAATGTATGGCTGTATTTTATTGATTTTTAAGGGTTTTCACACGTTTCTAATCATTTCCTTGTACAATCATTGTGTATTTTAAGAGTATTACCAACATGAGACACTTTTCTTACATATGTATACATGAATCTTCAGGATTGAAACTGTTTCATTCAAAAAATTCCAGCCAATTCAGCCAAAATAGCAAATGTGAACAGTGTTCTCTTTATTTAAAGGCTTTATACACAAATTCTGAGTTCTATAAATGGCAATTCTACATGTTTGAAAGAACTTTCTTCAGAAAAACGCCAAGTCAGTTATCTAGAATTGTTACATTATCAGTAATCTTGTCATTTCACAGCTTTATACATCTATTTCAGTGTTTGAACAGGGCCTTAACGAAAGTGTGGCTGTATTTCCTTGTATTTTAAGGGTTTTCTCACGTTTCAAATCATTTCCATGTTCAATCATTGTGTGTTTTAAGAGTATTACCAACATGAGACAGTTTTCTAGATTTATATACATGAATCTTCAGGATTGAAACTGTTTCATTCAAAAAACTCTAGGCAATTCAGCCAAAATATTAAATATGAACAGTATTCTCTTTATTTAAAGGCTTCATACACAAATACTGAGCTCTACAAACCACAATTCTACATGTTTGCAAGAACTTTCTTCATAAAAACGCCAAGTCAGTTAGCCAGAATTGTTACATTATCAGTAATCTTGTCATTTCACAGCTTTATACCTCTAATCTCAGTGTTTGAACAGTGGTTTAACAAATGTATGGCTGTATTTAATTGAATTTTAAGGGTTTTCACACGTTTCTAATCATTTCCATGTACAATCATTGTGTATTTTAAGAGTATTACCAACATGAGACAGTTTTCTTAGATATATATAAATGAATCTTGAGGATTGAAACTGTTTCATTCAAAAAACTCCAGGCAATTCAGCCTAAATAGTAAATGTGAACAGTATTCTCTTTATGTAACGGCTTCAAACACAAATTACGAGCTCTGTAAATGGCAATTCTTCATGTGTGAAAGACCTTTCTTCAGAAAAACATCAAGTCACTTAGCCAGAATTGTAACGTTATCAGTAATCTTGTAATTTCACAGCTTTATACCTCTAATCTCAGTGTTTGCACAGGGCCTAAACGAAAGTATGGCTGTATTTACTTGGATTTTAAGGGTTTTCACATGTCTCTAATCATTTCCATGTACAATCATTGTGTATTTTTAGAGTATTACCAACATGAGACAGTTTTCTTCGATATATATACATGAATCTTTAGGATTCAAACGGTTTCATTCAAAAAACTCTAGCCAATTAAGCCAAAATAGTAAATGTGAACAGTATTCTCTTTATTTAACGTGTTCATACACAAATTCCGAGCTCTGTAAATGGCAATTCTACATGTTTGAAAGAACTTTCTTCAGAAAAACAGCAAGTCATTTTCCCAGAATTGTAACATTATCAGTAATCTTGTCATTTCACAGCTTTATACCTCTAATCTCAGTGTTTGAACAGGGCCTTAACGAAAGAATGGCTGTATTTCCTTGTATTTTAAGTATTTTCTCACGTTTCTAATCATTTCTATGTCCAATCATTGTGTATTTTAAGAGTTCTTCCAACATGAGACAATTTTCTTACACATATATACATGAATCTTCAGGATTGAAACTATTTCATTCAAAAAATTCCAGCCAATTCAGCCGAAATAGCAAATGTGAAGAGTGTTCTCTTTATTTAAAGGCTTTATACACAAATTCTGAGGTCTATCAATGGCAATTCTCCATGTTTGAAAGAACTTTCTTCAGAAAAACGCCAAGTCAGTTAGCCAGAATTGTTACATTATCAGTAATCTTGTCATTTCACAGCTTTATACCTCTAATCTCAGTGTTTGAACAGGGCCTTAACGCCTGTATGGCTGTATTTCCTGGTATTTTAAGGGTTTTCACACGTTTCTAATCATTTCCATGTACTGTCATTGTGTATTTTAAGAGTATTACCAACATGAGACTGTTTTCTTATATATATATACATGAATCTTCAGGATTGAACTGTTTCATTCAAAAAACTCCAGCCAATTCAGCCAAAATAGGAAATGTGAACAGTGTTATCTTTATTTAAAGGCTTCATACACATATTCTTAGCTCTACAAAGCACAATTCTACATGTTTGAAAGGACTTTCTTCAGAAAAACGGCAAGTCAGTTAGCCAGAATTGTTACATTATCAGTAATCTTGTCATTTCACAGCTTTATACCTCTAATCTCAGTGTTTCTAGAGGGCCTTAACGAAAGTATGGGTGTATTTACTTGTATTTTAAGGGTTTTCACATGTTTCTAATCATTTGCATGTACAATCATTGTGTATTTTAAGAGTATTACCAACATGAGACAGTTTTCTTAAATATATATAAATAAATCTTCAAGATTGTAACTGTTTCAAACAAACAACTATAGCCAATTCAGCCAAAATAGTAAATGTGACCAGTATTCTCTTGATTTAACGGCTTCATACACATATTCCGAGCTCTGTAAATGGCAACTCTTCATGTGTGAAAGACCTTTCTTCAGAAAAACATCAAGTCAGTTAGCCAAAATCGTAACATTATCAGTAATCTTGTCATTTCACAGCTTTATACCTCTATTTCAGTGTTTGAACAGGGCCTTAACGAAAGTACGGCTGTATTTCCTTGTATTTTAAGGGTTTTCTCACGTTTCTAATCATTTCCATGTACAATCATTGTGTATTTTAAGAGTATTACCAACATGAGACAGTTTTCTAGATATATATACATGAATCTTCAGGATTGAAACTGTTTCATTCAAAAAACTCTAGGCAATTCAGCCAAAATATTAAATATGAACAGTATTCTCTTTATTTAAAGGCTTCATACACAAATACTGAGCTCTACAAACCACAATTCTACATGTTTGCAAGAACTTTCTTCATAAAATCGCCAAGTCAGTTAGCCAGAATTGTTACATTATCAGTAATCTTGTCATTTCACAGCTTTATACATCTATTTCAGTGTTTGAACAGGGCCTTAAGGAAAGTGTGGCTGGATTTCCTTGTATTTTAAGGCTTTTCTCACGTTTCAAATCATTTCCATGTACAATCATTGTGTATTTTAAGAGTATTACCAACATGATACAGTTTTCTTAGATATATTACATGAATCTTCAGGATTCAAACTGTTTCATTCAGAAAACTTGAGCGAATTCAGCCAAAATAATATATGTCAATAGTATTCTCTTTATTTAAAGTCTTCATACACGAATTCTGAGCTCTACAAACCACAATTCTACCTGTTTGAAAGGACTTTCCTCAGAAAAAGGCCAAGTCAATTAGCCAGAAAGGTTACTTTATCAGTAATCTTGTCATTTCACAGCTTTATACCTCTAATGTCAGTGTTTCAAGAGGGCCTTAACGAAAGTATGGCTGTATTTCCTTGTATTTTAAGGGTTTTCACATGTTTCTAATCATATCCATGTACAATCATTCTGTATTTTAAGAGTATTACCAACATGAGACAGTTTTCTTAGATATATATACATGAATCTTCAGGATTCAAACTGTTTCATTCAAAAAACTTGGGACAATTCAGCCAAAATAGCAAATGTGAACAGTGTTCTCTTTATTTAAAGGCTTTATACACAAATTCTGAGGTCTATAAATGGCAATTCTACATGTTTGAAAGAACTTTCTTCAGAAAAACGCCAAGTCATTTAGCCAGAATTGTTACATTATCAGTAATCTTGTCACTTTACAGCTTTATACCTCTAATCAAAGTATTTGAACAGTGGATTAACAAAAGTATGGCTGTATTTCCTTGTATTTTACGGGTTTTCTCACGTTTCTAATCATTTCCATGTACAATCATTGTGTATTTTAAGAGTATTACCAACATGATACAGTTTTCTTAGATATTTTACATGAATCTTCAGGATTCAAACTGTTTCATTCTGAAAACTCGAGCGAATTCAGCCAAAATAATATATGTCAACAGTATTCTCTTTATTTAAAGTCTTCATACACGAATTCTGAGCTCTACAAACCACAATTCTACCTGTTTGAAAGGACTTTCTTCAGAAAAAGGCCAAGTCAGTTAGCCAGAAAGGTTACTTTATCAGTAATCTTGTCATTTCACAGCTTTATACCTCTAATGTCAGTGTTTCAAGAGGGCCTTAACGAAAGTATGGCTGTATTTCCTTTGTATTTTAAGGGTTTTCGCATGTTTCTAATCATATCCATGTACAATCATTCTGTATTTTAAGAGTATTACCAACATGAGACGGTTTTCTTAGATATATATACATGAATCTTCAGGATTCAAACTGTTTCATTCAAAAAACTCGAGCCAATTCAGCCAAAATAGCAAATATGAACAGTGTTCTCTTTATTTAAAGGCTTTATACACAAATTCTGAGGTCTATAAATGGCAATTCTACATGTTTGAAAGAACTTTCTTCAGAAAAACGCCAAGTCAGTTAGCCAGAATTGTTACATTATCAGTAATCTTGTCATTTCACAGTTTTATACCTCTAATCTCAGTGTTTGAACCTTGCCTTAACGAATGTATGGCTGTATTTATTTGTATTTTAAGGGTTTTCTCACGTTTCTAATCATTTCCATGTACAATCATTGTGTATTTTAAGAGTATTACCAACAAGAGACTGTTTTTCTTACATATGTATACATGAATCTTCAGGATTGAAACTGTTTCATTCAAAAAGCTCTAGCCAATTGAGCCAAAATAGTAAATGTGAACAGTATACTCTTTATTTAAAGACTTCATACACAAATTCTGAGCCCCACAAACCACAATTCTAAATGTTTGAAAGGACTTTCTTCAGAAAAAGGCCAAGTCAGTTAGCCACAATTGTTACATTTTCAGTAATCTTGTCATTTCAAGCTTGATACCTCTAATCTCAGTCTTGAACAGGGCCTTAACAAAAGTGTGGCTGTCTTTACTTGTATTTTAAGGGTTTTCACATGTTTCTAATCATATCCATGTACAATCATTTTGTATTTTAAGAGTATTACCAACATGAGACAGTTTTCTTAGATATATATACATGAATCTTCAGGATTCAAACTGTTTCATTCAAAAAACTCGAGCCAATTCAGCCAAAATAATAAATGTCAACAGTATTCTCTTTATTTAAAGGCTTCATACACAAATTATGTTCTCTACAAACCACAATTCTACCTGTTTGAAAGGACTTTCTTCAGAAAAAGGCCAAGTCAGTTAGCCAGAATAGTTACTTTATCAGTAATCTTGTCATTTCACAGCTTTATACCTCTAATCTCATTGTTTGAACAGGGTCTTAAGGAAAGTATGACTGTATTTACTTGTATTTTAAGGGTTTTCACATGTTTCTAATCATATCCATGTACAATCATTCTGTATTTTAAGAGTATTACCAACATGAGACAGTTTTCTTATATATATATATATATACATGAATCTTCAGGATTGAAACTGTTTCAAACAAACAACTATAGCCAGTTCAGCCAAAATAGTAAATGTGAACAGTGTTCTCTTTATTTAAAGGCTTTATACACAAATTCTAAGGTCTATAAATGGCAATTCTACATGTTTGAAAGAACTTTCTTCAGAAAAAGGCCAAGTCAGTTAGCCAGAATAGTTACATTATCAGTAATGTTGTCATTTCACAGCTTTATACCTCTAATCTCAGTGTTTGAACAGGGCTGTAACGAAAGTATGTCTCTATTTCCTTGTATTTTAAGGGTTTTCAAACGTTTCTAATCATTTCCATGTACAATCTTTGTGTATTTTAAGAGTATTACCAACATGAGACAGTTTTCTTACATATGTATACATGAATCTACTGGATTGAAACCGTTTCATTCAAAAAACTCTAGCCAATTCAGCCAAAATAGCAAATGTGAACAGTGTTATCTTTATTTAAAGGCTTCATACACATATTCTTAGCTCTACAAAGCACAATTCTACATGTTTGAAAGGACTTTCTTCAGAAAAACGCCAAGTCAGTTAGCCAGAATTGTTACATTATCAGTAATCTTGTCATTTCACAGCTTTATACCTCTAATCTCAGTGTTTCAAGAGGGCGTTAACGAAAGTATGGGTGTATTTACTTGTATTTTAAGGGTTTTCACATGTTTCTAATCATTTCCATGTACAATCATTGTGTATTTTAAGAGTATTACCAACATGAGACAGTTTTCTTAGATATATATACATGAATCTTCAGGATTCAAACTGTTTCATTCAAAAAACTCTAGCCAATTCAGCCAAAATAGTAAATGTGAACAGTGTTCTCTTTATTTAACGGCTTCATACACAAATTCTGAGCTCTGTAAATGGCAATTCTTCATGTGTGAAAGACCTTTCTTCAGAAAAACATTAAGTCACTTAGCCAGAATTGTAACATTATCAGTAATCTTGTCATTTCACAGCTTTATACCTCTAATCTCAGTGTTTGAACAGGGCTGTAACGAAACTATGGCTCTATTTCCTTGTATTTTAAGGGTTTTCAAACGTTTATAATCATTTCCATGTACAATCTTTGTGTATTTTAAGAGTATTACCAACATGAGATAGTTTTCTTACATATGTATATATGAATCTTCAGGATTGAAACTGTTTCATTCAAAAAACTCCAGCCAATTCAGCCAAAATAGCAAATGTGAACAGTGTTCTCTTTATTTAAAGGCTTTATACACAAATTCTGAGGTCTATAAATGGCAATTCTACATGTTTGAAAGAACTTTCTTCAGAAAAACGCCAAGTCAGTTAGCCAGAATTGTTACATTATCAGTAATCTTGTCATTTCACAGCTTTGTACATCTATTTCAGTGTTTGAATAGGGCCTTAACGAAAGTATGGCTGTATTTCCTCGTATTTTAAGGGTTTTCTCACGTTTCAAATCATTTCCATGTACAATCATTGTGTATTTTAAGAGTATTACCAACATGAGACAGTTTTCTTACATATATACATGAATCTTCAGGATTGAAACTGTTTCATTCAAAAAACTCTAGCCAATTGAGCCAAAATTGTTAATGTGAACAGTATACTCTTTATTTAAAGGCTTCATACACAAATTCTGAGCCCCACAAACCACAATTCTACCTGTTTGAAAGGACTTTCTTCAGAAAAAGGCCAAGTCAGTTAGCCAGAAAGGTTACTTTATCAGTAATCTTGTCATTTCACAGCTTTATACCTCTAATGTCAGTGTTTCAAGAGGGCCTTAACGAAAGTATGGCTGTATTTCCTTGTATTTTAAGGGTTTTCCCATGTTTCTAATCATATCCATGTGCAATCATTCTGTATTTTAAGAGTATTATCAACATGAGACAGTTTTCTTAGATATATATACATGAATCTTCAGGATTCAAACTGTTTCATTCAAAAAACTAGAGCCAATTCAGCCAAAATAGCAAATCTGAACAGTGTTCTCTTTATTTAAAGGCTTTATACACAAATTCTGAGGTCTATAAATGGCAATTCTACATGTTTGAAAGAACTTTCTTCATAAAAATGCCAAGTCAGTTAGCCAGAATTGTTATATTATCAGTAATCTTGTCATTTCACAGTTTTATACCTCTAATCTCAGTGTTTGAACCTTGGCTTAACGAATGTATGGCTGTATTTATTTGTATTTTAAGGGTTTTCTCAAGTTTGTAATCATTTCCACGTACAATCATTGTGTATTTTAAGAGTATTACCAACATGAGACTGTTTTCTTACATATGTATACATGAATCTTCAGGATTGAAACTGTTTCATTCAAAAAGCTCTAGACAATCTTGTTTATCCTTTCAAAGAACCAGCTCTTGGTTTCATTGATTTTCTGTATTGTTTTTTTGGTCTCTATGTCATTGATTTCTGTTCTAATCTTTATTATCTCCTTCCTTCTGTTCACTCTGGGGTTTTCTTGTTGCTCTCTTTCTAATTCTTTGAGTTGTAGAGTTAGATGATTAACTACCATTTTTTCTTGTTTTTTGAGATAGGCCTGTAGAGCTATAAACTTCCCTCTCAGGACTGCTTTCATTGTGTCCCAGAGGTTTTGGATTGTTGTGTTTTCATTGTCATTAGTTTCCAGGATGTTTTTAATTTCTTCTTTGATGTCATCGGTAACCCAATCAATATTTAATAACATGCTATTCAGCTTCCAAGTGTTTGAGTATTTTGGGTAGTTTTTATTGTAGTTTATTTCTAACATTATGCCATCGTGGTCTGAGAAGATGCTTTTTATGATCTCAATCTTCTTGAATTTGTGGAGACTTTGCTTGTGACACAATATATGGTCTATTTTTGAATATGTCCCATGAGCACCTGAGAGGAATGTATATTCCGCAGCTGTGGGGTGTAGTGTTCTGAAGATGTCAATTAAGTCCATCTGATCTAGTGAGTCATTTAGGATTGCTGTTGCTTTGCTGATTGTTTGTCTAGCGGATTTATCCAGTGATGTCAGTGGTGTATTAAAGTCCCCTACTATGATTGTCTTATTGTCAATATCTCCCCTGATATCTTCCAGAAGTTTTCTTATGTATGTGGGTGCTCCTTCATTGGGTGCATATATGTTTACCAGGGTTATATCTTCTTGTTGTATTGATCCCTTTAGTATTATGAAGTGGCCTACCTTATCTCTGGTTATGGCCTTCACTTTGAGATGTATTTTGTCAGATATCAGTATTGCTACCCCAGCTTTCTTTTCCTTTCCATTTGCGTGAAAGATATTTTTCCATCCCTTCACTTTCAGTCTGTTTTCACACATTTCTAATCATTTCCATGTACAATCATTGTGTATTTTAAGAGTATTACCAACATGAGACAGTTTTCTTAGATATATATAGATGAATCTTCAGGATTGAAACTGTTTCATTCAAAAAACTCTAGCCAATTCAGCCAAAATAGTAAATGTGAACAGAATTCTCCTTATTTAACGGCTTCATACACAAATTCTGAGCTCTGTAAATGGCAATTCTTCATGTGTGAAAGACCTTTCTTCGGCAAAACATCAAGTCAGTTAGCCAGAATTGTTACATTATCAGTAATCTTGTCATTTCACAGCTTTATACATCTATTTCAGTGTTTGAATAGGGCCTTAACGAAAGTATGGCTGTATTTCCTCGTATTTTAAGGGTTTTCTCACGTTTCAAATCATTTCCATGTACAATCATTGTGTATTTTAAGAGTATTACCAACATGAGACAGTTTTCTTACATATATACATGAATCTTCAGGATTGAAACTGTTTCATTCAAAAAACTCTAGCCAATTGAGCCAAAATTGTTAATGTGATCAGTATACTCTTTATTTAAAGGCTTCATACACAAATTCTGAGCCCCACAAACCACAATTCTACATGTTTGAAAGGACTTTCTTCAGAAAAAGGCCAAGTCAGTAAGCCAGAATTGTTACATTTTCAGTAATCTTGTCATTTCACAGCTTTATACCTCTAATCTCAGTGTTTCAAGAGGGCCTTAACGAAGTATGGCTGTATTTACTTGTATTTTAAGGGTTTTCACCTGTTTCTAATCATAACCATGTACAATCATTTTGTATTTTAAGAGTATTACCAACATGAGACAGTTTTCTTGATATATATACATAAATCTTCAGGATTGAAACTGTTTCATTCAAAAAACTCCAGCCAATTCAGCCAAAATAGCAAATGTGAACAGTGTTCTCTTTATTTAAAGGCTTTATACACAAATTCTGAGGTCTATAAATGGCAATTCAACATGTTTGAAAGAACTTTCTTCAGAAAAACGCCAAGTCATTTAGCCAGAATTGTTACATTATCAGTAATCCTTTACTTCACAGCTTTATACCTCTAATCTCAGTGTTTGAACAGGGCCTTAATGAAAGTATGGCTGTATTTCCTTGTATTTTAAGGGTTTTCTCACGTTTCTAATCATTTCCATGTACAATCATTGTGTATTTTAAGAGTATTACCAACATGATACAGTTTTCTTAGATATATTACATGAATCTTCAGGATTCAAACTGTTTCATTCAGAAAACTCGAGCGAATTCAGCCAAAATAATATATGTCAACAGTATTCTCTTTATTTAAAGGCTTCATACTGTTATGGGTTGGCTCAACGAGATAGACCACCGACTCAGAATTTAAATTTGAAAGCCGTTTATTAAGCTGGCCAGCTGACCACAGCCCGTACCTTCCCCCTCTGGGAAGCCTCGCGGCATGTGGCAAAGAGCAAGTGTGCATTATGATTTTTATAACAAAACAGTGTTACCTTAGAAGCTCACAGAAAGTTCATAAGCACAAAGGGGGGGTAAACAGAGTCACACCTGACTAGTCTAAGACAATCTAGCAATTTTTCTTCCATGGTTCCTAACCCTGCAACTCCCCTCCATACGTCAGTCCCTCCTCCCAGCACATACACAATCCTCATATCCTGGCAACACAATCCTTCATATGTCAGTCCCCCCTCCCAGCACATTCTGTAACCCTTCCATGGCGCAGTCCCTCACCCTAGCACATTCCCTACTGGTCTTATGCCCGAATCAAATCTTTGATTCAGCGCCCTCCTCTACGTTATGAAATTGAGGAGGCATTTGGCAATGTAGGGGTCAATCCGCCGGGGAAGAGTCTGGCATTTGATGGTGAAGAATTGGCCAGGGTCTCGGCCACTGACATAGAGTCTTAGTTCCTATGTCTTTCTCCTTCCCATTGGTCAGTTCACCAGGCGAGAGGCATGAGGAGGACGGGGTTACAATTTCCAGTGCCTCTTTCCTGTGACTTTGATGGCAGTTGGAGCGCTCAGCACCACCTGGTAGGGTCCATTCCATCTAGGTTCTAGGCTGCCAGGGTCGTGCCGTTTCACCCAGACGAGGTCACCCGGAGAGAAGGCAGGCTGCGTTGGACTGGTTCTCAGTGCGTCCTCCTCCGGTAGGGCTCTCACCACCCGTTGTGCTGACGTGGCGCTGCTCTGCAAAGCCTGTAAGGACTTAAGCAAACTTTGGGTAGATGGCTGGGCAATTTCTTCCTCCCTTAGGCAGGGAAGAAGAGGTGGCGGCCTACCAAACATAATTTCAAAAGGGGTGAGTCCTTTTATATACGGGGTGCACCTAGCTCTGAGGAGGGCAAAAGGAAGGAGACTTACCCAGTTTTCGCCAGTCTCTAATTTTAACTTAGTTAATGTTTTCTTTAAGATCCAATTTATTCTCTCTACCTGTATGCAATTTAACTCTTAGGGACTTAACTATGGATTGTAACATTGACGATAAACGCCAGGCCATCGTCGGACCCCATGTATAGTGGCAGGCTAAACCAGGGGACAATTTTAGTGAGGAGTTTTCTAATTACCTGTGCTGTCTCTGCCTTGGTTGGGTATGCCTCAGGCCAGCCAGAGAAGGTATCAATGAAAACCAGCAAGTATTTACACCCTCCTTGTCCTCCTGGTATCTCGGTGAAGTTCACTTCCCAGTGTTCTCCGGGTTTCTGACCTCGGATTCGCTGTCCCGGAGCGGCCACAACAGGGGCCCTTGGTTCACCTGGGCACACACTTGGCATCTTCTAGCCAACTCTTGAGATATTTTCTGGAGGGATGTAAAATTCTCTTCCCAGTAGTTCTGATAGCTTCATTCCCCCAGGTGGGTGCTCTGGTGGGTCTGGGAAGCCATGGTCCGCCCCAGGGCTTCTGGCATTATAGGCCTCCCATCTGGCAGAATTAGCCATTCAGCCTCTCCTTCCCGGGCCCTTAGTTTCTCAGCTAGCCTCTGCTCCTCTGGCAGATGAGTAGGCTTCTCTGGGAGCCTCCGTGCTGGCAGGGCTACGAGAACTTCTAGGGGCCCTACTGGTCTTTTAGTCAATTCCCTGGCCCCTATATGGCTGCCAGGTGGTTAAGTATCTCAGGAGCTTTTTCCTTTCCTCCTGAGGTCAGGAGACTTCTTTAAGGTGGCTCCCGTGTCCTCCTGTAAGGGCAGTGTGAGGAGATATATCCCTGTAGTCCCTGGGTAGGACTGGCAGGGCCAGTGCCGGGGCGCTTACCAGGGCTTCTTAGATCTCTCCTGGCTCCTCCTCATGTGCCCCCCGCTACCGGGTACCTTCCTCTATGAAGCTGCTCCGGTAGTCCGTGTAGAGGGTCTCATCCGGATCCTGCAGGGCTGGTCCACAAGGTCCTCACGGAGGGAAGTGAGGGTAGTCAGTGTCTCCTCGCAGTCATGCAGAGGGGCCTCTGCCTTCTCGTCAGGGAGGAGTGTGGCAGGGTTCAAGGCAGCTGTTTTCAGGAAGCTGAAATGTTTACTCTTTTTCCCTTTCCCTACCAGAGGGCCTGAGTGAGTGCTAGGAGTTCCACAAGGAAGTCCACCTTTTGGCCCCCCACTGTCAGGGTTATTCTGGGCTCCTGGGGGCCAGCTGAGCCCCAACAACCCCAATCCACCTCCTCCACCAGCATGGGAGGGAGTCGGTTCCCCCGCACGTTCAGGGCACTCCCTTTTCCAATGTCCTTCCTTTCTGCAAAATGCACATTGATTTTTCCCAAGCCTGGGTTGGACTCCTTTTCTTCCGAGAGGCTTTTCTTTGCCCTTGTTGTCTCTCCGGCCCCTTGGGCCTTCCTCCTCGTTTAGGGCCAGGAGGACCTTGGCCATCCAGGTGTTTAAACCTGCTGTCGGGTCCTCCTGATTGTCAAAAACCTTCTGGGCCACCTCAACCAACTTAGAGATTGATTTCCCCTCAAAGCCTTTTAACTTTTGTCATTTTTTCCTAATATTTGGGGCCGACTGGGAAACAAATGCAACATTGACAGCCCTCTGACTTTCCGGGGCATCAGGGTTAGGCCCCTGGACTGTCTCTGTCACCTTAGAGAGGTTTGTGGGTCTCCAAGCAGCAGCTCGGATGCCCCCTAATAGAGTCTGGCGATACCAATCGAGAGCCTCCTTTCCCCTGTCACTATAGGGGTTCCAGTTGGGTTGCCTGGAGGGAAACACAGCTTTCAATCTGTCTTTTATTTGTTCTTTCAGAATGGACTAAAGGAGCTTTATTTCCCTACAGGGTCTTATATGTCATAGGACCTCACAGGGTCTGTAATTCCTGTAACAGAGGGCTAGTATTCACCACTTTATTAACCCCTCTGTTCTAGACAGGCCTTCCCCAGTTTCCTACAGTTGAGGTTTTGTGCCACCCCTGACATGGGCATGGTCACACAGGCCTGTAAGACAGTATACAGGTTGCTAACTGTCAACTGTCTCTCAATAGAGACCAAAATTTAATGGGTATTCTTCTTTGCCCACCTGGGCAACTGCCCTCTTGGCAGCTAGACACCTTTTACTTTTTGGGTTCATTCCACATAGCCTTTTTCCAGGACAGTTTACACATAGGCCAGTTCTTTCTAGCCACAAATACAGCTTGTCCAATTTCCTTAAAATGTATTCTGGCACAGGAGAAAGTTGTTTTGCTGTACATAGGTAGCTTAATCCCTATACAACTGGGCTTGGACCTCTGCCTAGCAAATTGCAGTCTATAAGTTCAATGTGCAGCCTCCGGTCCTCCTAACCCAACGATTTTTCGGCCAGTCTCTGAGTCAGACTTCTCCTCTCTTGGAGAATTTCAAAGTCCCGATGGCTCCCAGGTCTAGGGAGAGTGCCCTTCTCTGTTTATTAGTTACAGGGCCCTGCTTTCCTTGTCTTCCCACCAGTCCCCTTTATGGCAGAACAGTGACCAGGCCTCTTTGAAGGGAATGTACTGGAAGGGGATATCAGCCCCTCCTCTTCCAGCAGCAACAGGTACTAAACCCTTTCAGTACATTTGCAAGCAGGGAACTTTTACTAACTCTATCTGCAGCTTTCATAGATCTCAGGCTTGCTGCTCTATTCCTGGGGCTGTAGGAAGGCTAGTACCAGTCACTGGCTTACGGCTTAACTGCTGTAGCCTGCAAGCCAAAAGCCCAAGTACTTTCTCGCTGCTACTGCTGCTGCTGCTTCTTTTTTTTTCTTTTTTAGGGCCACTGCAGGCAGCTCAGGCATCCAGCCTCCCTTCTTTGTTCATTTACTCCCCAATCTGGTCTGGAGCTGGGAATAGCGCCTTGGTCTGCCTTGCTTCCCCAGAGGGCTGCCTGTCTAGCCCCAGATCTAGAGGGCCGGCCTGCCGTAGGAACTGCAGGACTGGCAGATGTCGCAAGGTCCTGGAGGTTCTCCCCCTCTCTCCCTGAAGGACCGGGGGAGCTTTTCCCTTCTGGGGCCCGGCCAAAAGAATTGTCTGTCTCTGTCCCAATTTTTCCTCGGGAGGCAAGCCCTCATTTACCGGGGTTTCTTGGACAATATGTCAACCTAAACTTGAATATAAGGAATTTGATTAGGATGCCCTGGGCGGCCGTGTATGACGTAATGGACCCGGTAGGCAGTGGTCAGATCAAAAGACCCTGCATCCGGCCACCCTTCCTGGAAAGTGGGCCACTCCCATTCACAGAATCGCTGTAAATCAAAAGCATTAATATTATAACCTTTAAATTTACCCTAGAACTTCAGTTTAATACAGTAAATTACAACCTAGGTAAGAGCAGCTGATAGACAGAAATCTTTATTAACTAAGTGGGCTGATTCTCCTTAACAGTGAGCAAAAGACTCTGAGAAAAATAATTCTCGCAGCTGCCGAGAGACTATTTGCAGACTGCCAAGGGGCCAGCCCAAACGTTCAGCCAAGCGTATCAACAGAAAGCAGAATAAATCAAAGTAGCTCTTACTTTACACAGACCAGTAATGATTTACACTTTCTTAATAGACCAGCCCAGGCTGGAGCTGTATCCAGTCTCCCTTCTCTGTAGTAATTTGGCCAGTCCCACACAAACAAACTTTGCCCCGACCCCATGATGACCGGTGGCGAGAGACAGACAAGGGAAGGGGTGACCTGTTTTCACAGATCCTCACTCAGATGCCCGCCTGGCCACGTCCCTTGGGAGCTTAGATTCGTCGTAGCTAAGGTGCACCCGTATAAACCCCGGGCCTGGTCACCTCCACATGGGGGTGAGTCACCGTTATGCCATATGACGAATCGCGGAACCGCAGGTTGGGACCCACTCGGACTCCGTAACCGAAGTCGTGGAGCCACATAAAGGAGAGGAGAGGGCAGGCCCCCTCCCTCCACACTCACACACTTTCACCAGACATTCACTCAGAGTTTAAACAATTACCCCAATTCCTAACAATTTCCCAGTTCCTGAGAGAGCTCTATAGCTTCCCGGGAGGTGATCAAGCTCCCCTTCCACTCACCCGGAGTGGGCCTGACTGATAGGGGGTCGACAAAGATGACTGACCCTATCCCATTTGACAAAGACAAAGACAACAAATAACAAAGACAAAATAAATCAGCCAAATGCAACCTAAGGTTGCCCGGAACCTGCAGCTTGCTCCTTGGAGTCCTGAAAATTTTCAAAACACATTGCAGCAGGGTGTACACAGAAGCAGACAACTTCTTGACAACAAATACCAAGACAAACAAATACCAGACAGACAAACCCAGTGCAGCCTACAGCCGCACGAACCAGGGACCCCAGCCACCATCGTGGCCGCGGGTCAGGACCAGGAGTACCGCTGCGTCCAGCCCTCCATATAGGTCCTTCCGTGGGACGTCCCAATTCCTGTTTAACGACCGGTCCCTTACCTCTCTCGAGAGTCCAGGTGGCTTGGTTTCTGAATTGAAAGTTTTGGGTGGACTGGAGGCCTCCTTGGTAATCGTTCTCCACAGGTGTGGGGTATCTCGCTGAGTGCCCGGCGACAACTGGGGGAGAGCCTCCTGCCTTGAATAGGGGGTCCCTCTCCTCCCTTCCGGGGGAGAGCCTCCTGCCCTAAACAAGGGGTCCCTCTCACCCCTGCTGGGGGAGAGCCTCCTGCCTTAAATAGGGGGTCCCTCTCACCCCTGCTGGGGGAGAGCCTCCTGCCTTAAATAGGGGGTCCCTCTCACCCCTGCCGGGGGAGAGCCTCCAGCCCTAAGTAAGGGGTCCCTCTCCTCTCTGCCGGGTATCTCGCTGCGGGCCTCCAAATGTTATGGGTTGGCTCAACGAGATAGACCACCGACTCAGAATTTAAATTTGAAAGCCGTTTATTAAGCTGGCCAGCTGACCACAGCCCGTACCTTCCCCCTCTGGGAAGCCTCGCGGCATGTGGCAAAGAGCAAGTGTGCATTATGATTTTTATAACAAAACAGTGTTACCTTAGAAGCTCACAGAAAGTTCATAAGCACAAAGGGGGGGTAAACAGAGTCACACCTGACTACTCTAAGACAATCTAGCAATTTTTCTTCCATGGTTCCTAACACTGCAACTCCCCTCCATACGTCAGTCCCTCCTCCCAGCACATACACAATCCTCATATCCTGGCAACACAATCCTTCATATGTCAGTCCCCCCTCCCAGCACATTCTGTAACCCTTCCATGGCGCAGTCCCTCACCCTAGCACAATACACAAATTCTGAGCTCTACAAACCACAATTCTACCTGTTTGAAAGGACTTTCTTCAGAAAAAGGCCAAGTCAGTTAGCCAGAAAGGTTACTTTATCAGTAATCTTGTCATTTCACAGCTTTATACCTCTAATGTCAGTGTTTCAAGAGGGCCTTAACGAAAGTATGGCTGTATTTCCTTGTATTTTAAGGGTTTTCCCATGTTTCTAATCATATCCATGTGCAATCATTCTGTATTTTAAGAGTATTATCAACATGAGACAGTTTTCTTAGATATATATACATGAATCTTCAGGATTCAAACTGTTTCATTCAAAAAACTAGAGCCAATTCAGCCAAAATAGCAAATCTGAACAGTGTTCTCTTTATTTAAAGGCTTTATACACAAATTCTGAGGTCTATAAATGGCAATTCTACATGTTTGAAAGAACTTTCTTCAGAAAAACGCCAAGTCAGTTAGCCAGAATTGTTATATTATCAGTATTCTTGTCATTTCACAGTTTTATACCTCTAATCTCAGTGTTTGAACCTTGGCTTAACGAATGTATGGCTGTATTTATTTGTATTTTAAGGGTTTTCTCAAGTTTCTAATCATTTCCATGTACAATCATTGTGTATTTTAAGAGTATTACCAACATGAGACTGTTTTCTTACATATGTATACATGAATCTTCAGGATTGAAACTGTTTCATTCAAAAAGCTCTAGACAATCTTGTTTATCCTTTCAAAGAACCAGCTCTTGGTTTCATTGATTTTCTGTATTGTTTTTTTGGTCTCTATGTCATTGATTTCTGCTCTAATCTTTATTATCTCCTTCCTTCTGTTCACTCTGGGGTTTTCTTGTTGCTCTCTTTCTAATTCTTTGAGTTGTAGAGTTAGATGATTAACTACCATTTTTTCTTGTTTTTTGAGATAGGCCTGTAGAGCTATAAACTTCCCTCTCAGGACTGCTTTCATTGTGTCCCAGAGGTTTTGGATTGTTGTGTTTTCATTGTCATTAGTTTCCAGGATGTTTTTAATTTCTTCTTTGATGTCATCGGTAACCCAATCAATATTTAATAACATGCTATTCAGCTTCCAAGTGTTTGAGTATTTTGGGTAGTTTTTATTGTAGTTTATTTCTAACATTATGCCATCGTGGTCTGAGAAGATGCTTTTTATGATCTCAATCTTCTTGAATTTGTGGAGACTTTGCTTGTGACACAATATATGGTCTATTTTTGAATATGTCCCATGAGCACCTGAGAGGAATGTATATTCCGCAGCTGTGGGGTGTAGTGTATTGAAGATGTCAATTAAGTCCATCTGATCTAGTGAGTCATTTAGGATTGCTGTTGCTTTGCTGATTGTTTGTCTAGCGGATTTATCCAGTGATGTCAGTGGTGTATTAAAGTCCCCTACTATGATTGTCTTATTGTCAATATCTCCCCTGATATCTTCCAGAAGTTTTCTTATGTATGTGGGTGCTCCTTCATTGGGTGCATATATGTTTACCAGGGTTATATCTTCTTGTTGTATTGATCCCTTTAGTATTATGAAGTGGCCTACCTTATCTCTGGTTATGGCCTTCACTTTGAGATGTATTTTGTCAGATATCAGTATTGCTACCCCAGCTTTCTTTTCCTTTCCATTTGCGTGAAAGATATTTTTCCATCCCTTCACTTTCAGTCTGTTTTCACACGTTTCTAATCATTTCCATGTACAATCATTGTGTATTTTAAGAGTATTACCAACATGAGACAGTTTTCTTAGATATATATAGATGAATCTTCAGGATTGAAACTGTTTCATTCAAAAAACTCTAGCCAATTCAGCCAAAATAGTAAATGTGAACAGAATTCTCCTTATTTAACGGCTTCATACACAAATTCTGAGCTCTGTAAATGGCAATTCTTCATGTGTGAAAGACCTTTCTTTGGCAAAACATCAAGTCAGTTAGCCAGAATTGTTTCATTATCAGTAATCTTGTCATTTTACAGCTTTATACCTCTACTCTCAGTGTTTCAAAAGGGCCTTAACGAAAGTATGGCTGTATTTACTTGTATTGTAAGGGTTTTTTCACGTTTCTAATCATTTCCATGAACAATCATTGTGTATTTTAATAGTATTACCAACATGAGACAGTTTTCTTAGATATATATACATGAATCTTCAAGGTTGAACCTGTTTCATTCAAAAAACTGCAGCCAATTCATCCAAAATACCAAATGTGAACAGTGTTCTCTTTATTTAAAGGCTTTATACACAAATTCTGAGGTCTATAAATGGTAATTCTACATGTTTGAAAGAACTTTCTTCAGAAAAACGCCAAGTCAGTTAGCCAGAATTATTACATTTTCAGTAATCTTGTCATTTCACAGCTTTATACCTCTAATCTCAGAGTTTGAACAGTGGCTTAACGAATGTCTGGCTGTATTTCCTTGTATTGTAAGGGTTTTCACACGTTTCTAATCATTTCCAAGTACAATCATTGTGTATTTTAAGAGTATTACCAACATGAGACAGTTTTCTTAGATATATATACATTTATCTTCAGAATTGAAACTGTTTCATTCAAGAAACTCTAGCCAATTCAGCCAAAATAGTAAATGTGAACAGTATTCCCTTTATTTAAAGGCTTCATACACAAATTCAGAGGTCTACAAACCACAATTCAACATGTTTGAAAGAACTTTCTTCAGAAAAACGCCAAGTCAGTTAGCCAGAATTGTTATATGTTCAGTAATCTTGTCATTTCACAGCTTTATACCTCTAATCTCGGTGTTTGAACAGTGGCTTAAGGAATGTATGGCTGTATTTACTTGTATTTTAAGGGTTTTCACATGTTTCTAATCATTTCCATGTACAATCATTGTGTATTTTAAGAGTATTACCAACATGAGACAGTTTTCTTAGATATATATACATGAATCTTCAGGATTGAAACTGTTTCATTCAAAAAACTCTAGCCAATTCAGCCAAAATAGTAAATGTGAACAGTATTCTCTTTATTTAAAGGCTTCATACACAAATTCTGAGCTCTATAAACCACAATTCTACATGTTTGAAAAAACTTTCTTCAGAAAAACGCCAAGTCAGTTAGCCAGGATTGTTACATTATCAGTCTTCTTGTCATTTCACAGCTTTATACCTCTAATCAAAGTGTTTGAACAGGGCCTTAACGAAACTATGGCTGTATTTCCTTGTATTGTAAGGGTTTTTTCACGTTTCTAATCATTGCCATGAACAATCATTGTGTATTTTAATAGTATTACCATGATGAGACAGTTTTCTTAGATATAAATACATGAATCTTCAGGATTGAAACTGTTTCATTCAAAAAACTCCAGCCAATTCAGCCAAAATAGCAAATGTGAACAGTGTTCTCTTTATTTAAAGGCTTTATACACAAATTCTGAGGTCTATAAATGGCAATTCTACATGTTTGAAAGAACTTTCTTCAGAAAAACGCCAAGTCAGTTAGCCAGAATTGTTACATTATCAGTAATCTTGTCATTTCACAGCTTTATACCTCTAATCTCAGTGTTTCAAGAGGGCCTTAATGAAAGTATGGGTGTATTTACTTGTATTTTAAGGGTTTTCATATGTTTCTAATCATTTCCATGTACCATCATTCTGTATTTTAAGTGTATTACCAACATGAGACAGTTTTCTTAGATATATATAAATAAATCTTCAGGATTCAAACTGTTTCATTCAAAAAACTCGAGCCAATTCAGCCAAAATAGCAAATCTGAACAGTGTTCTCTTTATTTAAAGGCTTTATACACAAATTCTGAGGTCTATAAATGGCAATTCTACATGTTTGAAAGAACTTTATTCAGAAAAACCGCAAGTCAGTTAGCCAGAATTGTTACATTATCAGTAATCTTGTCATTTCACAGCTTTATACCTCTAATCTCAGTGTTTCAAGAGGGCCTTAATGAAAGTATGGGTGTATTTACTTGTATTTTAAGGGTTTTCACATGTTTCTAATCATTTCCATGTACAATCATTCTGTATTTTAAGTGTATTACCAACATGAGACAGTTTTCTTAGATATATATAAATAAATCTTCAAGATTGTAACTGTTTCAAACAAACAACTATAGCCAATTCAGCCAAAATAGCGAATGTGAACAGTGTTTTCTTTATTTAAAGGCTTTATACACAAATTCTGAGGTCTACAAACAACAATTCAACATGTTTGAAAGAACTTTCTTCAGAAAAACGCCAAGTCAGTTAGCCAGAATTGTTATATGTTCAGTAATCTTGTCATTTCACAGCTTTATACCTCTAATCTCGGTGTTTGAACAGTGGCTTAACGAATGTATGGCTGTATTTACTTGTATTTTAAGGGTTTTCACATGTTTCTAATCATTTCCATGTACAATCATTGTGTATTTTAAGAGTATTACCAACATGAGACAGTTTTCTTAGATATATATACATGAATCTTCAGGATTGAAACTGTTTCAATCAAAAAACTCCAGCCAATTCAGCCAAAATAGCAAATGTGAACAGTGTTCTTTTTATTTAAAGGCTTTATACCCAAATTCTGAGGTCTATAAATGGCAATTCTACATGTTTGAAAGAACTTTCTTCAGAAAAACGCCAAGTCAGTTATCTAGAATTGTTACATTATCAGTAATCTTGTCATTTCACAGCTTTATACATCTATTTCAGTGTTTGAACAGGGCCTTAACGAAAGTGTGGCTGTATTTCCTTGTATTTTAAGGGTTTTCTCACGTTTCAAATCATTTCCATGTTCAATCATTGTGTATTTTAAGAGTATTACCAACATGAGACAGTATTCTAGATATATATACATGAATCTTCAGGATTGAAACTGTTTCATTCAAAAAACTCTAGGCAATTCAGCCAAAATATTAAATATGAACAGTATTCTCTTTATTTAAAGGCTTCATACACAAATACTGAGCTCTACAAACCACAATTCTACATGTTTGCAAGAACTTTCTTCATAAAATCTCCAAGTCAGTTAGCCAAAATTGTTACATTATCAGTAATCTTGTCATTTCACAGCTTTATACATCTATTTCAGTGTTTGAACAGGGCCTTAAGGAAAGTGTGGCTGGATTTCCTTGTATTTTAAGGCTTTTCTCACGTTTCAAATCATTTCCATGTACAATCATTGTGTATTTTAATAGTATTACCAACATGATACAGTTTTCTTAGATATATTACATGAATCTTCAGGATTCAAACTGTTTCATTCAAAAAACTCGAGCGAATTCAGCCAAAATAATATATGTCAATAGTATTCTCTTTATTTAAAGTCTTCATACACGAATTCTGAGCTCTACAAACCACAATTCTACCTGTTTGAAAGGACTTTTTTCAGAAAAAGGCCAAGTCAATTAGCCAGAAAGGTTACTTTATCAGTAATCTTGTCATTTCACAGCTTTATACCTCTAATGTCAGTGTTTCAAGAGGGCCTTAACGAAAGTATGGCTGTATTTCCTTGTATTTTAAGGGTTTTCACATGTTTCTAATCATATCCATGTACAATCATTCTGTATTTTAAGAGTATTACCAACATGAGACAGTTTTCTTAGATATATATACATGAATCTTCAGGATTCAAACTGTTTCATTCAAAAAACTTGAGCCAATTCAGCCAAAATAGCAAATGTGAACAGTGTTCTCTTTATTTAAAGGCTTTATACAGAAATTCTGAGGTCTATAAATGGCAATTCTACATGTTTGAAAGAACTTTCTTCAGAAAAACGCCAAGTCAGTTAGCCAGAATTGTTACATTATCAGTAATCTTGTCATTTCACAGCTTTATACCTCTAATCTCAGTGTTTCAAGAGGGCCTTAATGAAAGTATGGGTGTATTTACTTGTATTTTAAGGGTTTTCACATGTTTCTAATCATTTCCATGTACAATCATTCTGTATTTTAAGTGTATTACCAACATGAGACAGTTTTCTTAGATATATATAAATAAATCTTCAAGATTGTAACTGTTTCAAACAAACAACTATAGCCAATTCAGCCAAAATAGCGAATGTGAACAGTGTTTTCTTTATTTAAAGGTTTTATACACAAATTCTGAGGTCTACAAACCACAATTCAACATGTTTGAAAGAACTTTCTTCAGAAAAACGCCAAGTCAGTTAGCCAGAATTGTTATATGTTCAGTAATCTTGTCATTTCACAGCTTTATACCTCTAATCAAAGTGTTTGAACAGGGCCTTAACGAAACTATGGCTGTATTTCCTTGTATTGTAAGGGTTTTCACATGTTTCTAATCATTTCCATGTACAATCATTGTGTATTTTAATAGTATTACCATGATGAGACAGTTTTCTTAGATATATATACATGAATCTTCAGGATTGAAACTGTTTCAATCAAAAAACTCCAGCCAATTCAGCCAAAATAGCAAATGTGAACAGTGTTCTCTTTATTTAAAGGCTTTATACCCAAATTCTGAGGTCTATAAATGGCAATTCTACATGTTTGAAAGAACTTTCTTCAGAAAAACGCCAAGTCAGTTATCTAGAATTGTTACATTATCAGTAATCTTGTCATTTCACAGCTTTATACATCTATTTCAGTGTTTGAACAGGGCCTTAACGAAAGTGTGGCTGTATTTCCTTGTATTTTAAGGGTTTTCTCACGTTTCAAATCATTTCCATGTTCAATCATTGTGTATTTTAAGAGTATTACCAACATGAGACAGTTTTCTAGATATATATACATGAATCTTCAGGATTGAAACTGTTTCATTCAAAAAACTCTAGGCAATTCAGCCAAAATATTAAATATGAACAGTATTCTCTTTATTTAAAGGCTTCATACACAAATACTGAGCTCTACAAACCACAATTCTACATGTTTGCAAGAACTTTCTTCATAAAATCGCCAAGTCAGTTAGCCAGAATTGTTACATTATCAGTAATCTTGTCATTTCACAGCTTTATACATCTATTTCAGTGTTTGAACAGGGCCTTAAGGAAAGTGTGGCTGGATTTCCTTGTATTTTAAGGCTTTTCTCACGTTTCAAATCATTTCCATGTACAATCATTGTGTATTTTAATAGTATTACCAACATGATACAGTTTTCTTACATATATATACATGAATCTTCAGGATTGAAACTGTTTCTTTCAAAAAACTCCAGCCAATTCAGCCAAAATAGCAAATGTGAACAGTGTTCTCTTTATTTAAAGGCTTTATACACAAATTCTGAGCTCTATAAATGGCAATTCTACATGTTTGAAAGAACTTTCTTCAGAAAAACGCCAAGTCAGTTAGCCAGAATTGTTATATGTTCAGTAATCTTGTCATTTCACAGCTTTATACCTCTAATCAAAGTGTTTGAACAGGGCCTTAACGAAACTATGGCTGTATTTCCTTGTATTGTAAGGGTTTTCACATGTTTCTAATCATTTCCATGTACAATCATTGTGTATTTTAAGAGTATTACCAACATGAGACAGTTTTCTTAGATATATATACATGAATCTTCAGGATTGAAACTGTTTCATTCAAAAAACTCTAGCCAATTCAGCCAAAATAGTAAATGTGAACAGTATTCTCTTTATTTAAAGGCTTCATACACAAATTCTGAGCTCTATAAACCACAATTCTACATGTTTGAAAGAACTTTCTTCAGAAAAACGCCAAGTCAGTTAGCCAGAATTGTTACATTATCAGTCTTCTTGTCATTTCACAGCTTTATACCTCTAATCAAAGTGTTTGAACAGGGCCTTTACAAAAGTATGGCTGTATTTCCTTGCATTTTAAGGGCTTTCTCACGTTTCTAATCATTTCAATGTACAATCATTGTGTATTTTAAGAGTTCTTCCTAAATGAGACAATTTCTTACATATATATACATGAATCTTCAGGATTGAAACTGTTTCATTCAAAAAACTCCAGCCAATTCAGCCAAAATAGCAAATGTGAACAGTGTTCTCTTTATTTAAAGGCTTTATACACAAATTCTGAGCTCTATAAATGGCAATTCTACATGTTTGAAAGAACTTTCTTCAGAAAAACGCCAAGTCAGTTAGCCAGAATTGTTACATTATCAGTAATTTTGTCATTTCACAGCTTTATACCTCTAATCTCAGTGTTTGAACAGGGCCTTAACGAAAGTATGGCTGTATTTCCTTGTATGTTAAGGGTTTTCACACGTTTCTAATCATTTCCATGTACAATCATTGTGTATTTTAAGAGTATTACCAACATGAGACAGTTTTCTTACATATGTATACATGAATATTCAGGATTGAAACTGTTTCATTCAAAAAACTCTAGCCAATTCAGCCAAAATAATGAATGTGAACAGTGTTCTCTTTATTTAAAGTCTTCATATACGAATTCTGAGCTCTATAAATGGCAATTCTACATGTTTGAAAGAACTTTCTTCAGAAAAACGCCAAGTCAGTTAGCCAGAATTGTTACATTATCAGTAATCTTGTCATTTCACAGCTTTATACCTCTAATCTCAGTGTTTCAAGAGGGCCTTAATGAAAGTATGGGTGTATTTACTTGTATTTTAAGGGTTTTCATATGTTTCTAATCATTTCCATGTACCATCATTCTGTATTTCAGTGTATTACCAACATGAGACAGTTTTCTTAGATATATATAAATAAATCTTCAGGATTCAAACTGTTTCATTCAAAAAACTCGAGCCAATTCAGCCAAAATAGCAAATCTGAACAGTGTTCTCTTTATTTAAAGGCTTTATACACAAATTCTGAGGTCTATAAATGGCAATTCTACATGTTTGAAAGAACTTTCTTCAGAAAAACCGCAAGTCAGTTAGCCAGAATTGTTACATTATCAGTAATCTTGTCATTTCACAGCTTTATACCTCTAATCTCAGTGTTTCAAGAGGGCCTTAATGAAAGTATGGGTGTATTTACTTGTATTTTAAGGGTTTTCACATGTTTCTAATCATTTCCATGTACAATCATTCTGTATTTTAAGTGTATTACCAACATGAGACAGTTTTCTTAGATATATATAAATAAATCTTCAAGATTGTAACTGTTTCTAACAAACAACTATAGCCAATTCAGCCAAAATAGCGAATGTGAACAGTGTTTTCTTTATTTAAAGGCTTTATACACAAATTCTGAGGTCTACAAACCACAATTCAACATGTTTGAAAGAACTTTCTTCAGAAAAACGCCAAGTCAGTTAGCCAGAATTGTTATATGTTCAGTAATCTTGTCATTTCACAGCTTTATACCTCTAATCTCGGTGTTTGAACAGTGGCTTAACGAATGTATGGCTGTATTTACTTGTATTTTAAGGGTTTTCACATGTTTCTAATCATTTCCATGTACAATCATTGTGTATTTTAATAGTATTACCATGATGAGACAGTTTTCTTAGATATATATACATGAATCTTCAGGATTGAAACTGTTTCATTCAAAAAACTCTAGCCAATTCAGCCAAAATAGTAAATGTGAACAGTATTGTCTTTATTTAAAGGCTTCATACACAAATTCTGAGCTCTATAAACCACAATTCTACATGTTTGAAAGAACTTTCTTCAGAAAAACGCCAAGTCAGTTAGCCAGAATTGTTACATTATCAGTCTTCTTGTCATTTCACAGCTTTATACCTCTAATCAAAGTGTTTGAACAGGGCCTTAATGAAACTATGGCTGTATTTCCTTGTATTGTAAGGGTTTTTTCACGTTTCTAATCATTTCCATGAACAATCATTGTGTATTTTAATAGTATTACCATGATGAGACAGTTTTCTTAGATATATATACATGAATCTTCAGGATTGAAACTGTTTCAATCAAAAAACTCCAGCCAATTCAGCCAAAATAGCAAATGTGAACAGTGTTCTCTTTATTTAAAGGCTTTATACCCAAATTCTGAGGTCTATAAATGGCAATTCTACATGTTTGAAAGAACTTTCTTCAGAAAAACGCCAAGTCAGTTATCTAGAATTGTTACATTATCAGTAATCTTGTCATTTCACAGCTTTATACATCTATTTCAGTGTTTGAACAGGGCCTTAACGAAAGTGTGGCTGTATTTCCTTGTATTTTAAGGGTTTTCTCACGTTTCAAATCATTTCCATGTTCAATCATTGTGTATTTTAAGAGTATTACCAACATGAGACAGTTTTCTAGATATATATACATGAATCTTCAGGATTGAAACTGTTTCATTCAAAAAACTCTAGGCAATTCAGCCAAAATATTAAATATGAACAGTATTCTCTTTATTTAAAGGCTTCATACACAAATACTGAGCTCTACAAACCACAATTCTACATGTTTGCAAGAACTTTCTTCATAAAATCGCCAAGTCAGTTAGCCAAAATTGTTACATTATCAGTAATCTTGTCATTTCACAGCTTTATACATCTATTTCAGTGTTTGAACAGGGCCTTAAGGAAAGTGTGGCTGGATTTCCTTGTATTTTAAGGCTTTTCTCACGTTTCAAATCATTTCCATGTACAATCATTGTGTATTTTAATAGTATTACCAACATGATACAGTTTTCTTAGATATATTACATGAATCTTCAGGATTCAAACTATTTCATTCAAAAAACTCGAGCGAATTCAGCCAAAATAATATATGTCAATAGTATTCTCTTTATTTAAAGTCTTCATACACGAATTCTGAGCTCTACAAACCACAATTCTACCTGTTTGAAAGGACTTTTTTCAGAAAAAGGCCAAGTCAATTAGCCAGAAAGGTTACTTTATCAGTAATCTTGTCATTTCACAGCTTTATACCTCTAATGTCAGTGTTTCAAGAGGGCCTTAACGAAAGTATGGCTGTATTTCCTTGTATTTTAAGGGTTTTCACATGTTTCTAATCATATCCATGTACAATCATTCTGTATTTTAAGAGTATTACCAACATGAGACAGTTTTCTTAGATATATATACATGAATCTTCAGGATTCAAACTGTTTCATTCAAAAAACTTGAGCCAATTCAGCCAAAATAGCAAATGTGAACAGTGTTCTCTTTATTTAAAGGCTTTATACAGAAATTCTGAGGTCTATAAATGGCTTTTCTACATGTTTGAAAGAACTTTCTTCAGAAAAACGCCAAGTCAGTTAGCCAGAATTGTTACATTATCAGTAATCTTGTCATTTCACAGCTTTATACCTCTAATCTCAGTGTTTCAAGAGGGCCTTAATGAAAGTATGGGTGTATTTACTTGTATTTTAAGGGTTTTCACATGTTTCTAATCATTTCCATGTACAATCATTCTGTATTTTAAGTGTATTACCAACATGAGACAGTTTTCTTAGATATATATAAATAAATCTTCAAGATTGTAACTGTTTCAAACAAACAACTATAGCCAATTCAGCCAAAATAGCGAATGTGAACAGTGTTTTCTTTATTTAAAGGTTTTATACACAAATTCTGAGGTCTACAAACCACAATTCAACATGTTTGAAAGAACTTTCTTCAGAAAAACGCCAAGTCAGTTAGCCAGAATTGTTATATGTTCAGTAATCTTGTCATTTCACAGCTTTATACCTCTAATCAAAGTGTTTGAACAGGGCCTTAACGAAACTATGGCTGTATTTCCTTGTATTGTAAGGGTTTTCACATGTTTCTAATCATTTCCATGTACAATCATTGTGTATTTTAAGTGTATTACCAACATGAGACAGTTTTCTTAGATATATATACATGAATCTTCAGGATTGAAACTGTTTCATTCAAAAAACTCTAGCCAATTCAGCCAAAATAGTAAATGTGAACAGTATTGTCTTTATTTAAAGGCTTCATACACAAATTCTGAGCTCTATAAACCACAATTCTACATGTTTGAAAGAACTTTCTTCAGAAAAACGCCAAGTCAGTTAGCCAGAATTGTTACATTATCAGTCTTCTTGTCATTTCACAGCTTTATACCTCTAATCAAAGTGTTTGAACAGGGCCTTAATGAAACTATGGCTGTATTTCCTTGTATTGTAAGGGTTTTTTCACGTTTCTAATCATTTCCATGAACAATCATTGTGTATTTTAATAGTATTACCATGATGAGACAGTTTTCTTAGATATATATACATGAATCTTCAGGATTGAAACTGTTTCAATCAAAAAACTCCAGCCAATTCAGCCAAAATAGCAAATGTGAACAGTGTTCTCTTTATTTAAAGGCTTTATACCCAAATTCTGAGGTCTATAAATGGCAATTCTACATGTTTGAAAGAACTTTCTTCAGAAAAACGCCAAGTCAGTTATCTAGAATTGTTACATTATCAGTAATCTTGTCATTTCACAGCTTTATACATCTATTTCAGTGTTTGAACAGGGCCTTAACGAAAGTGTGGCTGTATTTCCTTGTATTTTAAGGGTTTTCTCACGTTTCAAATCATTTCCATGTTCAATCATTGTGTATTTTAAGAGTATTACCAACATGAGACAGTTTTCTAGATATATATACATGAATCTTCAGGATTGAAACTGTTTCATTCAAAAAACTCTAGGCAATTCAGCCAAAATATTAAATATGAACAGTATTCTCTTTATTTAAAGGCTTCATACACAAATACTGAGCTCTACAAACCACAATTCTACATGTTTGCAAGAACTTTCTTCATAAAATCGCCAAGTCAGTTAGCCAGAATTGTTACATTATCAGTAATCTTGTCATTTCACAGCTTTATACATCTATTTCAGTGTTTGAACAGGGCCTTAAGGAAAGTGTGGCTGGATTTCCTTGTATTTTAAGGCTTTTCTCACGTTTCAAATCATTTCCATGTACAATCATTGTGTATTTTAATAGTATTACCAACATGATACAGTTTTCTTACATATATATACATGAATCTTCAGGATTGAAACTGTTTCATTCAAAAAACTCCAGCCAATTCAGCCAAAATAGCAAATGTGAACAGTGTTCTCTTTATTTAAAGGCTTTATACACAAATTCTGAGCTCTATAAATGGCAATTCTACATGTTTGAAAGAACTTTCTTCAGAAAAACGCCAAGTCAGTTAGCCAGAATTGTTACATTATCAGTAATTTTGTCATTTCACAGCTTTATACCTCTAATCTCAGTGTTTGAACAGGGCCTTAACGAAAGTATGGCTGTATTTCCTTGTATGTTAAGGGTTTTCACACGTTTCTAATCATTTCCATGTACAATCTTTGTGTATTTTAAGAGTATTACCAACATGAGACAGTTTTCTTACATATGTATACATGAATCTTCAGGATTGAAACTGTTTCATTCAAAAAACTCTAGCCAATTCAGCCAAAATAATGAATGTGAACAGTGTTCTCTTTATTTAAAGTCTTCATATACGAATTCTGAGCTCTATAAATGGCAATTCTACATGTTTGAAAGAACTTTCTTCAGAAAAACGCCAAGTCAGTTAGCCAGAATTGTTACATTATCAGTAATCTTGTCATTTCACAGCTTTATACCTCTAATCTCAGTGTTTCAAGAGGGCCTTAATGAAAGTATGGGTGTATTTACTTGTATTTTAAGGGTTTTCATATGTTTCTAATCATTTCCATGTACCATCATTCTGTATTTTAAGTGTATTACCAACATGAGACAGTTTTCTTAGATATATATACATGAATCTTCAGGATTCAAACTGTTTCATTCAAAAAACTTGAGCCAATTCAGCCAAAATAGCAAATGTGAACAGTGTTCTCTTTATTTAAAGGCTTTATACACAAATTCTGAGGTCTATAAATGGCAATTCTACATGTTTGAAAGAACTTTCTTCAGAATAACGCCAAGTCAGTTAGCCAGAATTGTTACATTATCAGTAATCTTGTCATTTCACAGCTTTATACCTCTAATCTCAGTGTTTCAAGAGGGCCTTAATGAAAGTATGGGTGTATTTACTTGTATTTTAAGGGTTTTCACATGTTTCTAATCATTTCCATGTACAATCATTCTGTATTTTAAGTGTATTACCAACATGAGACAGTTTTCTTAGATATATATAAATAAATCTTCAAGATTGTAACTGTTTCAAACAAACAACTATAGCCAATTCAGCCAAAATAGCGAATGTGAACAGTGTTTTCTTTATTTAAAGGTTTTATACACAAATTCTGAGGTCTACAAACCACAATTCAACATGTTTGAAAGAACTTTCTTCAGAAAAACGCCAAGTCAGTTAGCCAGAATTGTTATATGTTCAGTAATCTTGTCATTTCACAGCTTTATACCTCTAATCAAAGTGTTTGAACAGGGCCTTAACGAAACTATGGCTGTATTTCCTTGTATTGTAAGGGTTTTCACATGTTTCTAATCATTTCCATGTACAATCATTGTGTATTTTAAGAGTATTACCAACATGAGACAGTTTTCTTAGATATATATACATGAATCTTCAGGATTGAAACTGTTTCATTCAAAAAACTCTAGCCAATTCAGCCAAAATAGTAAATGTGAACAGTATTCTCTTTATTTAAAGGCTTCATACACAAATTCTGAGCTCTATAAACCACAATTCTACATGTTTGAAAGAACTTTCTTCAGAAAAACGCCAAGTCAGTTAGCCAGAATTGTTACATTATCAGTCTTCTTGTCATTTCACAGCTTTATACCTCTAATCAAAGTGTTTGAACAGGGCCTTTACAAAAGTATGGCTGTATTTCCTTGCATTTTAAGGGCTTTCTCACGTTTCTAATCATTTCAATGTACAATCATTGTGTATTTTAAGAGTTCTTCCTACATGAGACAATTTTCTTACATATATATACATGAATCTTCAGGATTGAAACTGTTTCATTCAAAAAACTCCAGCCAATTCAGCCAAAATAGCAAATGTGAACAGTGTTCTCTTTATTTAAAGGCTTTATACACAAATTCTGAGCTCTATAAATGGCAATTCTACATGTTTGAAAGAACTTTCTTCAGAAAAACGCCAAGTCAGTTAGCCAGAATTGTTACATTATCAGTAATTTTGTCATTTCACAGCTTTATACCTCTAATCTCAGTGTTTGAACAGGGCCTTAACGAAAGTATGGCTGTATTTCCTTGTATGTTAAGGGTTTTCACACGTTTCTAATCATTTCCATGTACAATCTTTGTGTATTTTAAGAGTATTACCAACATGAGAAAGTTTTCTTACATATGTATACATGAATCTTCAGGATTCAAACTGTTTCATTCAAAAAACTCTAGCCAATTCAGCCAAAATAATGAATGTGAACAGTGTTCTCTTTATTTAAAGTCTTCATATACGAATTCTGAGCTCTATAAATGGCAATTCTACATGTTTGAAAGAACTTTCTTCAGAAAATCGCCAAGTCAGTTAGCCAGAATTGTTACATTATCAGTAATCTTGTCATTTCACAGCTTTATACCTCTAATCTCAGTGTTTCAAGAGGGCCTTAATGAAAGTATGGGTGTATTTACTTGTATTTTAAGGGTTTTCATATGTTTCTAATCATTTCCATGTACCATCATTCTGTATTTTAAGTGTATTACCAACATGAGACAGTTTTCTTAGATATATATACATGAATCTTCAGGATTCAAACTGTTTCATTCAAAAAACTTGAGCCAATTCAGCCAAAATAGCAAATGTGAACAGTGTTCTCTTTATTTAAAGGCTTTATACACAAATTCTGAGGTCTATAAATGGCAATTCTACATGTTTGAAAGAACTTTCTTCAGAATAACGCCAAGTCAGTTAGCCAGAATTGTTACATTATCAGTAATCTTGTCATTTCACAGCTTTATACCTCTAATCTCAGTGTTTCAATAGGGCCTTAATGAAAGTATGGGTGTATTTACTTGTATTTTAAGGGTTTTCACATGTTTCTAATCATTTCCATGTACAATCATTCTGTATTTTAAGTGTATTACCAACATGAGACAGTTTTCTTAGATATATATAAATAAATCTTCAAGATTGTAACTGTTTCAAACAAACAACTATAGCCAATTCAGCCAAAATAGCGAATGTGAACAGTGTTTTCTTTATTTAAAGGTTTTATACACAAATTCTGAGGTCTACAAACCACAATTCAACATGTTTGAAAGAACTTTCTTCAGAAAAACGCCAAGTCAGTTAGCCAGAATTGTTATATGTTCAGTAATCTTGTCATTTCACAGCTTTATACCTCTAATCAAAGTGTTTGAACAGGGCCTTAACGAAACTATGGCTGTATTTCCTTGTATTGTAAGGGTTTTCACATGTTTCTAATCATTTCCATGTACAATCATTGTGTATTTTAAGAGTATTACCAACATGAGACAGTTTTCTTAGATATATATACATGAATCTTCAGGATTGAAACTGTTTCATTCAAAAAACTCTAGCCAATTCAGCCAAAATAGTAAATGTGAACAGTATTCTTTTTATTTAAAGGCTTCATACACAAATTCTGAGCTCTATAAACCACAATTCTACATGTTTGAAAGAACTTTCTTCAGAAAAACGCCAAGTCAGTTAGCGAGAATTGTTACATTATCAGTCTTCTTGTCATTTCACAGCTTTATACCTCTAATCAAAGTGTTTGAACAGGGCCTTTACAAAAGTATGGCTGTATTTCCTTGCATTTTAAGGGCTTTCTCACGTTTCTAATCATTTCAATGTACAATCATTGTGTATTTTAAGAGTTCTTCCTACATGAGACAATTTTCTTACATATATATACATGAATCTTCAGGATTGAAACTGTTTCATTCAAAAAACTCCAGCCAATTCAGCCAAAATAGCAAATGTGAACAGTGTTCTCTTTATTTAAAGGCTTTATACACAAATTCTGAGCTCTATAAATGGCAATTCTACATGTTTGAAAGAACTTTCTTCAGAAAAACGCCAAGTCAGTTAGCCAGAATTGTTACATTATCAGTAATTTTGTCATTTCACAGCTTTATACCTCTAATCTCAGTGTTTGAACAGGGCCTTAACGAAAGTATGGCTGTATTTCCTTGTATGTTAAGGGTTTTCACACGTTTCTAATCATTTCCATGTACAATCTTTGTGTATTTTAAGAGTATTACCAACATGAGACAGTTTTCTTACATATGTATACATGAATCTTCAGGATTGAAACTGTTTCATTCAAAAAACTCTAGCCAATTCAGCCAAAATAATGAATGTGAACAGTGTTCTCTTTATTTAAAGTCTTCATATACGAATTCTGAGCTCTATAAATGGCAATTCTACATGTTTAAAAGAACTTTCTTCAGAAAATCGCCAAGTCAGTTAGCCAGAATTGTTACATTATCAGTAATCTTGTCATTTCACAGCTTTATACCTCTAATCTCAGTGTTTCAAGAGGGCCTTAATGAAAGTATGGGTGTATTTACTTGTATTTTAAGGGTTTTCATATGTTTCTAATCATTTCCATGTACCATCATTCTGTATTTTAAGTGTATTACCAACATGAGACAGTTTTCTTAGATATATATACATGAATCTTCAGGATTCAAACTGTTTCATTCAAAAAACTTGAGCCAATTCAGCCAAAATAGCAAATGTGAACAGTGTTCTCTTTATTTAAAGGCTTTATACACAAATTCTGAGGTCTATAAATGGCAATTCTACATGTTTGAAAGAACTTTCTTCAGAATAACGCCAAGTCAGTTAGCCAGAATTGTTACATTATCAGTAATCTTGTCATTTCACAGCTTTATACCTCTAATCTCAGTGTTTCAAGAGGGCCTTAATGAAAGTATGGGTGTATTTACTTGTATTTTAAGGGTTTTCACATGTTTCTAATCATTTCCATGTACAATCATTCTGTATTTTAAGTGTATTACCAACATGAGACAGTTTTCTTAGATATATATAAATAAATCTTCAAGATTGTAACTGTTTCAAACAAACAACTATAGCCAATTCAGCCAAAATATCGAATGTGAACAGTGTTTTCTTTATTTAAAGGTTTTATACACAAATTCTGAGGTCTACAAACCACAATTCAACATGTTTGAAAGAACTTTCTTCAGAAAAACGCCAAGTCAGTTAGCCAGAATTGTTATATGTTCAGTAATCTTGTCATTTCACAGCTTTATACCTCTAATCAAAGTGTTTGAACAGGGCCTTAACGAAACTATGGCTGTATTTCCTTGTATTGTAATGGTTTTCACATGTTTCTAATCATTTCCATGTACAATCATTGTGTATTTTAAGAGTATTACCAACATGAGACAGTTTTCTTAGATATATATACATGAATCTTCAGGATTGAAACTGTTTCATTCAAAAAACTCTAGCCAATTCAGCCAAAATAGTAAATGTGAACAGTATTCTCTTTATTTAAAGGCTTCATACACAAATTCTGAGCTCTATAAACCACAATTCTACATGTTTGAAAGAACTTTCTTCAGAAAAACGCCAAGTCAGTTAGCCAGAATTGTTACATTATCAGTCTTCTTGTCATTTCACAGCTTTATACCTCTAATCAAAGTGTTTGAACAGGGCCTTAACGAAACTATGGCTGTATTTCCTTGTATTGTAAGGGTTTTTTCACGTTTCTAATCATTTCCATGAACAATCATTGTGTATTTTAATAGTATTACCATGATGAGACAGTTTTCTTAGATATATATACATGAATCTTCAGGATTGAAACTGTTTCATTCAAAAAACTCCAGCCAATTCAGCCAAAATAGCAAATGTGAACAGTGTTCTCTTTATTTAAAGGCTTTATACCCAAATTCTGAGGTCTATAAATGGCAATTCTACATGTTTGAAAGAACTTTCTTCAGAAAAACGCCAAGTCAGTTATCTAGAATTGTTACATTATCAGTAATCTTGTCATTTCACAGCTTTATACATCTATTTCAGTGTTTGAACAGGGCCTTAACGAAAGTGTGGCTGTATTTCCTTGTATTTTAAGGGTTTTCTCACGTTTCAAATCATTTCCATGTTCAATCATTGTGTATTTTAAGAGTATTACCAACATGAGACAGTTTTCTAGATATATATACATGAATCTTCAGGATTGAAACTGTTTCATTCAAAAAACTCTAGGCAATTCAGCCAAAATATTAAATATGAACAGTATTCTCTTTATTTAAAGGCTTCATACACAAATACTGAGCTCTACAAACCACAATTCTACATGTTTGCAAGAACTTTCTTCATAAAATCGCCAAGTCAGTTAGCCAGAATTGTTACATTATCAGTAATCTTGTCATTTCACAGATTTATACCTCTAATCAAGGTGTTTGAACAGGGCCTTTACAAAAGTATGGCTGTATTTCCTTGCATTTTAAGGGCTTTCTCACGTTTCTAATCATTTCAATGTACAATCATTGTGTATTTTAAGAGTTCTTCCAACATGAGACAATTTTCTTACATATATATACATGAATCTTCAGGATTGAAACTGTTTCATTCAAAAAACTCCAGCCAATTCAGCCAAAATAGCAAATGTGAACAGTGTTCTCTTTATTTAAAGGCTTTATACACAAATTCTGAGCTCTATAAATGGCAATTCTACATGTTTGAAAGAACTTTCTTCAGAAAAACGCCAAGTCAGTTAGCCAGAATTGTTACATTATCAGTAATTTTGTCATTTCACAGCTTTATACCTCTAATCTCAGTGTTTGAACAGGGCCTTAACGAAAGTTTGGCTGTATTTCCTTGTATGTTAAGGGTTTTCACACGTTTCTAATCATTTCCATGTACAATCTTTGTGTATTTTAAGAGTATTACCAACATGAGACAGTTTTCTTACATATGTATACATGAATCTTCAGGATTGAAACTGTTTCATTCAAAAAACTCTAGCCAATTCAGCCAAAATAATGAATGTGAACAGTGTTCTCTTTATTTAAAGTCTTCATATACGAATTCTGAGCTCTATAAATGGCAATTCTACATGTTTGAAAGAACTTTCTTCAGAAAAACGCCAAGTCAGTTAGCCAGAATTGTTACATTATCAGTAATCTTGTCATTTCACAGCTTTATACCTCTAATCTCAGTGTTTCAAGAGGGCCTTAATGAAAGTATGGGTGTATTTACTTGTATTTTAAGGGTTTTCATATGTTTCTAATCATTTCCATGTACCATCGTTCTGTATTTTAAGTGTATTACCAACATGAGACAGTTTTCTTAGATATATATACATGAATCTTCAGGATTCAAACTGTTTCATTCAAAAAACTTGAGCCAATTCAGCCAAAATAGCAAATGTGAACAGTGTTCTCTTTATTTAAAGGCTTTATACACAAATTCTGAGGTCTATAAATGGCAATTTTACATGTTTGAAAGAACTTTCTTCAGAATAACGCCAAGTCAGTTAGCCAGAATTGTTACATTATCAGTAATCTTGTCATTTCACAGCTTTATACCTCTAATCTCAGTGTTTCAAGAGGGCCTTAATGAAAGTATGGGTGTATTTACTTGTATTTTAAGGGTTTTCACATGTTTCTAATCATTTCCATGTACAATCATTCGGTATTTTAAGTGTATTACCAACATGAGACAGTTTTCTTAGATATATATAAATAAATCTTCAAGATTGTAACTGTTTCAAACAAACAACTATAGCCAATTCAGCCAAAATAGCGAATGTGAACAGTGTTTTCTTTATTTAAAGGTTTTATACACAAATTCTGAGGTCTACAAACCACAATTCAACATGTTTGAAAGAACTTTCTTCAGAAAAACGCCAAGTCAGTTAGCCAGAATTGTTATATGTTCAGTAATCTTGTCATTTCACAGCTTTATACCTCTAATCTCAGTGTTTGAACAGGGCCTTAACGAAACTATGGCTGTATTTCCTTGTATGTTAAGGGTTTTCACACGTTTCTAATCATTTCCATGTACAATCTTTGTGTATTTTAAGAGTATTACCAACATGAGACAGTTTTCTAGATATATATACATGAATCTTCAGGATTGAAACTGTTTCATTCAAAAAACTCTAGGCAATTCAGCCAAAATATTAAATATGAACAGTATTCTCTTTATTTAAAGGCTTCATACACAAATACTGAGCTCTACAAACCACAATTCTACATGTTTGCAAGAACTTTCTTCATAAAATCGCCAAGTCAGTTAGCCAGAATTGTTACATTATCAGTAATCTTGTCATTTCACAGCTTTATACATCTATTTCAGTGTTTGAACAGGGCCTTAAGGAAAGTGTGGCTGGATTACCTTGTATTTTAAGGCTTTTCTCACGTTTCAAATCATTTCCATGTACAATCATTGTGTATTTTAATAGTATTACCAACATGATACAGTTTTCTTACATATATATACATGAATCTTCAGGATTGAAACTGTTTCATTCAAAAAACTCCAGCCAATTCAGCCAAAATAGCAAATGTGAACAGTGTTCTCTTTATTTAAAGGCTTTATACACAAATTCTGAGCTCTATAAATGGCAATTCTACATGTTTGAAAGAACTTTCTTCAGAAAAACGCCAAGTCAGTTAGCCAGAATTGTTACATTATCAGTAATTTTGTCATTTCACAGCTTTATACCTCTAATCTCAGTGTTTGAACAGGGCCTTAACGAAAGTATGGCTGTATTTCCTTGTATGTTAAGGGTTTTCACACGTTTCTAATCATTTCCATGTACAATCTTTGTGTATTTTAAGAGTATTACCAACATGAGACAGTTTTCTTACATATGTATACATGAATCTTCAGGATTGAAACTGTTTCATTCAAAAAATTCTAGCCAATTCAGCCAAAATAATGAATGTGAACAGTGTTCTCTTTATTTAAAGTCTTCATATACGAATTCTGAGCTCTATAAATGGCAATTCTACATGTTTGAAAGAACTTTCTTCAGAAAAACGCCAAGTCAGTTAGCCAGAATTGTTACATTATCAGTAATCTTGTCATTTCACAGCTTTATACCTCTAATCTCAGTGTTTCAAGAGGGCCTTAATGAAAGTATGGGTGTATTTACTTGTATTTTAAGGGTTTTCACATGTTTCTAATCATTTCCATGTACAATCATTCTGTATTTTAAGTGTATTACCAACATGAGACAGTTTTCTTAGATATATATAAATAAATCTTCAAGATTGTAACTGTTTCAAACAAACAACTATAGCCAATTCAGCCAAAATAGCGAATGTGAACAGTGTTTTCTTTATTTAAAGGTTTTATACACAAATTCTGAGGTCTACAAACCACAATTCAACATGTTTGAAAGAACTTTCTTCAGAAAAACGCCAAGTCAGTTAGCCAGAATTGTTATATGTTCAGTAATCTTGTCATTTCACAGCTTTATACCTCTAATCAAAGTGTTTGAACAGGGCCTTAACGAAACTATGGCTGTATTTCCTTGTATTGTAAGGGTTTTCACATGTTTCTAATCATTTCCATGTACAATCATTGTGTATTTTAAGAGTATTACCAACATGAGACAGTTTTCTTAGATATATATACATGAATCTTCAGGATTGAAACTGTTTCATTCAAAAAACTCTAGCCAATTCAGCCAAAATAGTAAATGTGAACAGTATTCTCTTTATTTAAAGGCTTCATACACAAATTCTGAGCTCTATAAACCACAATTCTACATGTTTGAAAGAACTTTCTTCAGAAAAACGCCATGTCAGTTAGCCAGAATTGTTACATTATCAGTCTTCTTGTCATTTCACAGCTTTATACCTCTAATCAAAGTGTTTGAACAGGGCCTTTACAAAAGTATGGCTGTATTTCCTTGCATTTTAAGGGCTTTCTCACGTTTCTAATCATTTCAATGTACAATCATTGTGTATTTTAAGAGTTCTTCCTACATGAGACAATTTTCTTACATATATATACATGAATCTTCAGGATTGAAACTGTTTCATTCAAAAAACTCCATCCAATTCAGCCAAAATAGCAAATGTGAACAGTGTTCTCTTTATTTAAAGGCTTTATACACAAATTCTGAGCTCTATAAATGGCAATTCTACATGTTTGAAAGAACTTTCTTCAGAAAAACGCCAAGTCAGTTAGCCAGAATTGTTACATTATCAGTAATCTTGTCATTTCACAGCTTTATACCTCTAATCTCAGTGTTTGAACAGGGCCTTAACGAAAGTATGGCTGTATTTCCTTGTATGTTAAGGGTTTTCACACGTTTCTAATAATTTCCATGTACAATATTTGTGTATTTTAAGAGTATTACCAACATGAGACAGTTTTCTTACGTATGTATACATGAATCTTCAGGATTGAAACTGTTTCATTCAAAAAATCTAGCCAATTCAGCCAAAATAATGAATGTGAACAGTATTCTCTTTATTTAAAGGCTTCATACACAAATTCCGAGCTCTACAAAGCGAAATTCTAGATGTTTGAAACGACTTTCTTCAGAAAAAGGCCAAGTCAGTTAGCCGGAATTGTTACATTATCAGTAATCTTGTCATTTCACAGCTTTATACCTCTAATCTCAGTGTTTGAACAGTGGATTAACGAATGTATGGCTGGATTTAATTGAATTTTAAGGGGTTTCACACGTTTCTAATATATTCCATGTACAATCTTTGTGTATTTTAAGAGTATTACCAACATGAGACAGTTTTCTTAGATATATATACATGAATCTTCAGGATTGAAACTGTTTCATTCAAAAAACTCCATCCAATTCAGCCAAAATAGCAAATGTGAACAGTGTTCTCTTTCTTTAAAGGCTTTATACACAAATTCTGAGCTCTATAAATGGCAATTCTACATGTTTGAAAGAACTTTCTTCAGAAAAACGCCAAGTCAGTTAGCCAGAATTGTTACATTATCAGTAATCTTGTCATTTCACAGCTTTATACCTCTAATCTCAGTGTTTCAAGAGGGCCTTAATGAAAGTATGGGTGTATTTACTTGTATTTTAAGGGTTTTCATATGTTTCTAATCATTTCCATGTACCATCGTTCTGTATTTTAAGTGTATTACCAACATGAGACAGTTTTCTTAGATATATATACATGAATCTTCAGGATTCAAACTGTTTCATTCAAAAAACTTGAGCCAATTCAGCCAAAATAGCAAATGTGAACAGTGTTCTCTTTATTTAAAGGCTTTATACACAAATTCTGAGGTCTATAAATGGCAATTTTACATGTTTGAAAGAACTTTCTTCAGAATAACGCCAAGTCAGTTAGCCAGAATTGTTACATTATCAGTAATCTTGTCATTTCACAGCTTTATACCTCTAATCTCAGTGTTTCAAGAGGGCCTTAATGAAAGTATGGGTGTATTTACTTGTATTTTAAGGGTTTTCACATGTTTCTAATCATTTCCATGTACAATCATTCTGTATTTTAAGTGTATTACCAACATGAGACAGTTTTCTTAGATATATATAAATAAATCTTCAAGATTGTAACTGTTTCAAACAAACAACTATAGCCAATTCAGCCAAAATAGCGAATGTGAACAGTGTTTTCTTTATTTAAAGGTTTTATACACAAATTCTGAGGTCTACAAACCACAATTCAACATGTTTGAAAGAACTTTCTTCAGAAAAACGCCAAGTCAGTTAGCCAGAATTGTTATATGTTCAGTAATCTTGTCATTTCACAGCTTTATACCTCTAATCTCAGTGTTTGAACAGGGCCTTAACGAAACTATGGCTGTATTTCCTTGTATGTTAAGGGTTTTCACACGTTTCTAATCATTTCCATGTACAATCTTTGTGTATTTTAAGAGTATTACCAACATGAGACAGTTTTCTAGATATATATACATGAATCTTCAGGATTGAAACTGTTTCATTCAAAAAACTCTAGGCAATTCAGCCAAAATATTAAATATGAACAGTATTCTCTTTATTTAAAGGCTTCATACACAAATACTGAGCTCTACAAACCACAATTCTACATGTTTGCAAGAACTTTCTTCATAAAATCGCCAAGTCAGTTAGCCAGAATTGTTACATTATCAGTAATCTTGTCATTTCACAGCTTTATACATCTATTTCAGTGTTTGAACAGGGCCTTAAGGAAAGTGTGGCTGGATTACCTTGTATTTTAAGGCTTTTCTCACGTTTCAAATCATTTCCATGTACAATCATTGTGTATTTTAATAGTATTACCAACATGATACAGTTTTCTTACATATATATACATGAATCTTCAGGATTGAAACTGTTTCATTCAAAAAACTCCAGCCAATTCAGCCAAAATAGCAAATGTGAACAGTGTTCTCTTTATTTAAAGGCTTTATACACAAATTCTGAGCTCTATAAATGGCAATTCTACATGTTTGAAAGAACTTTCTTCAGAAAAACGCCAAGTCAGTTAGCCAGAATTGTTACATTATCAGTAATTTTGTCATTTCACAGCTTTATACCTCTAATCTCAGTGTTTGAACAGGGCCTTAACGAAAGTATGGCTGTATTTCCTTGTATGTTAAGGGTTTTCACACGTTTCTAATCATTTCCATGTACAATCTTTGTGTATTTTAAGAGTATTACCAACATGAGACAGTTTTCTTACATATGTATACATGAATCTTCAGGATTGAAACTGTTTCATTCAAAAAATTCTAGCCAATTCAGCCAAAATAATGAATGTGAACAGTGTTCTCTTTATTTAAAGTCTTCATATACGAATTCTGAGCTCTATAAATGGCAATTCTACATGTTTGAAAGAACTTTCTTCAGAAAAACGCCAAGTCAGTTAGCCAGAATTGTTACATTATCAGTAATCTTGTCATTTCACAGCTTTATACCTCTAATCTCAGTGTTTCAAGAGGGCCTTAATGAAAGTATGGGTGTATTTACTTGTATTTTAAGGGTTTTCATATGTTTCTAATCATTTCCATGTACCATCATTCTGTATTTTAAGTGTATTACCAACATGAGACAGTTTTCTTAGATATATATACATGAATCTTCAGGATTCAAACTGTTTCATTCAAAAAACTTGAGCCAATTCAGCCAAAATAGCAAATGTGAACAGTGTTCTCTTTATTTAAAGGCTTTATACACAAATTCTGAGGTCTATAAATGGCAATTCTACATGTTTGAAAGAACTTTCTTCAGAATAACGCCAAGTCAGTTAGCCAGAATTGTTACATTATCAGTAATCTTGTCATTTCACAGCTTTATACCTCTAATCTCAGTGTTTCAAGAGGGCCTTAATGAAAGTATGGGTGTATTTACTTGTATTTTAAGGGTTTTCACATGTTTCTAATCATTTCCATGTACAATCATTCTGTATTTTAAGTGTATTACCAACATGAGACAGTTTTCTTAGATATATATAAATAAATCTTCAAGATTGTAACTGTTTCAAACAAACAACTATAGCCAATTCAGCCAAAATAGCGAATGTGAACAGTGTTTTCTTTATTTAAAGGTTTTATACACAAATTCTGAGGTCTACAAACCACAATTCAACATGTTTGAAAGAACTTTCTTCAGAAAAACGCCAAGTCAGTTAGCCAGAATTGTTATATGTTCAGTAATCTTGTCATTTCACAGCTTTATACCTCTAATCAAAGTGTTTGAACAGGGCCTTAACGAAACTATGGCTGTATTTCCTTGTATTGTAAGGGTTTTCACATGTTTCTAATCATTTCCATGTACAATCATTGTGTATTTTAAGAGTATTACCAACATGAGACAGTTTTCTTAGATATATATACATGAATCTTCAGGATTGAAACTGTTTCATTCAAAAAACTCTAGCCAATTCAGCCAAAATAGTAAATGTGAACAGTATTCTCTTTATTTAAAGGCTTCATACACAAATTCTGAGCTCTATAAACCACAATTCTACATGTTTGAAAGAACTTTCTTCAGAAAAACGCCAAGTCAGTTAGCCAGAATTGTTACATTATCAGTCTTCTTGTCATTTCACAGCTTTATACCTCTAATCAAAGTGTTTGAACAGGGCCTTTACAAAAGTATGGCTGTATTTCCTTGCATTTTAAGGGCTTTCTCACGTTTCTAATCATTTCAATGTACAATCATTGTGTATTTTAAGAGTTCTTCCTACATGAGACAATTTTCTTACATATATATACATGAATCTTCAGGATTGAAACTGTTTCATTCAAAAAACTCCATCCAATTCAGCCAAAATAGCAAATGTGAACAGTGTTCTCTTTATTTAAAGGCTTTATACACAAATTCTGAGCTCTATAAATGGCAATTCTACATGTTTGAAAGAACTTTCTTCAGAAAAACGCCAAGTCAGTTAGCCAGAATTGTTACATTATCAGTAATCTTGTCATTTCACAGCTTTATACCTCTAATCTCAGTGTTTGAACAGGGCCTTAACGAAAGTATGGCTGTATTTCCTTGTATGTTAAGGGTTTTCACACGTTTCTAATAATTTCCATGTACAATATTTGTGTATTTTAAGAGTATTACCAACATGAGACAGTTTTCTTACGTATGTATACATGAATCTTCAGGATTGAAACTGTTTCATTCAAAAAATCTAGCCAATTCAGCCAAAATAATGAATGTGAACAGTATTCTCTTTATTTAAAGGCTTCATACACAAATTCCGAGCTCTACAAAGCGAAATTCTAGATGTTTGAAACGACTTTCTTCAGAAAAAGGCCAAGTCAGTTAGCCGGAATTGTTACATTATCAGTAATCTTGTCATTTCACAGCTTTATACCTCTAATCTCAGTGTTTGAACAGTGGATTAACGAATGTATGGCTGGATTTAATTGAATTTTAAGGGGTTTCACACGTTTCTAATATATTCCATGTACAATCTTTGTGTATTTTAAGAGTATTACCAACATGAGACAGTTTTCTTAGATATATATACATGAATCTTCAGGATTGAAACTGTTTCATTCAAAAAACTCCATCCAATTCAGCCAAAATAGCAAATGTGAACAGTGTTCTCTTTCTTTAAAGGCTTTATACACAAATTCTGAGCTCTATAAATGGCAATTCTACATGTTTGAAAGAACTTTCTTCAGAAAAACGCCAAGTCAGTTAGCCAGAATTGTTACATTATCAGTAATCTTGTCATTTCACAGCTTTATACCTCTAATCTCAGTGTTTCAAGAGGGCCTTAATGAAAGTATGGGTGTATTTACTTGTATTTTAAGGGTTTTCATATGTTTCTAATCATTTCCATGTACCATCGTTCTGTATTTTAAGTGTATTACCAACATGAGACAGTTTTCTTAGATATATATACATGAATCTTCAGGATTCAAACTGTTTCATTCAAAAAACTTGAGCCAATTCAGCCAAAATAGCAAATGTGAACAGTGTTCTCTTTATTTAAAGGCTTTATACACAAATTCTGAGGTCTATAAATGGCAATTTTACATGTTTGAAAGAACTTTCTTCAGAATAACGCCAAGTCAGTTAGCCAGAATTGTTACATTATCAGTAATCTTGTCATTTCACAGCTTTATACCTCTAATCTCAGTGTTTCAAGAGGGCCTTAATGAAAGTATGGGTGTATTTACTTGTATTTTAAGGGTTTTCACATGTTTCTAATCATTTCCATGTACAATCATTCTGTATTTTAAGTGTATTACCAACATGAGACAGTTTTCTTAGATATATATAAATAAATCTTCAAGATTGTAACTGTTTCAAACAAACAACTATAGCCAATTCAGCCAAAATAGCGAATGTGAACAGTGTTTTCTTTATTTAAAGGTTTTATACACAAATTCTGAGGTCTACAAACCACAATTCAACATGTTTGAAAGAACTTTCTTCAGAAAAACGCCAAGTCAGTTAGCCAGAATTGTTATATGTTCAGTAATCTTGTCATTTCACAGCTTTATACCTCTAATCTCAGTGTTTGAACAGGGCCTTAACGAAACTATGGCTGTATTTCCTTGTATGTTAAGGGTTTTCACACGTTTCTAATCATTTCCATGTACAATCTTTGTGTATTTTAAGAGTATTACCAACATGAGACAGTTTTCTAGATATATATACATGAATCTTCAGGATTGAAACTGTTTCATTCAAAAAACTCTAGGCAATTCAGCCAAAATATTAAATATGAACAGTATTCTCTTTATTTAAAGGCTTCATACACAAATACTGAGCTCTACAAACCACAATTCTACATGTTTGCAAGAACTTTCTTCATAAAATCGCCAAGTCAGTTAGCCAGAATTGTTACATTATCAGTAATCTTGTCATTTCACAGCTTTATACATCTATTTCAGTGTTTGAACAGGGCCTTAAGGAAAGTGTGGCTGGATTTCCTTGTATTTTAAGGCTTTTCTCACGTTTCAAATCATTTCCATGTACAATCATTGTGTATTTTAATAGTATTACCAACATGATACAGTTTTCTTACATATATATACATGAATCTTCAGGATTGAAACTGTTTCATTCAAAAAACTCCAGCCAATTCAGCCAAAATAGCAAATGTGAACAGTGTTCTCTTTATTTAAAGGCTTTATACACAAATTCTGAGCTCTATAAATGGCAATTCTACATGTTTGAAAGAACTTTCTTCAGAAAAACGCCAAGTCAGTTAGCCAGAATTGTTACATTATCAGTAATTTTGTCATTTCACAGCTTTATACCTCTAATCTCAGTGTTTGAACAGGGCCTTAACGAAAGTATGGCTGTATTTCCTTGTATGTTAAGGGTTTTCACACGTTTCTAATCATTTCCATGTACAATCTTTGTGTATTTTAAGAGTATTACCAACATGAGACAGTTTTCTTACATATGTATACATGAATCTTCAGGATTGAAACTGTTTCATTCAAAAAATTCTAGCCAATTCAGCCAAAATAATGAATGTGAACAGTGTTCTCTTTATTTAAAGTCTTCATATACGAATTCTGAGCTCTATAAATGGCAATTCTACATGTTTGAAAGAACTTTCTTCAGAAAAACGCCAAGTCAGTTAGCCAGAATTGTTACATTATCAGTAATCTTGTCATTTCACAGCTTTATACCTCTAATCTCAGTGTTTCAAGAGGGCCTTAATGAAAGTATGGGTGTATTTACTTGTATTTTAAGGGTTTTCATATGTTTCTAATCATTTCCATGTACCATCATTCTGTATTTTAAGTGTATTACCAACATGAGACAGTTTTCTTAGATATATATACATGAATCTTCAGGATTCAAACTGTTTCATTCAAAAAACTTGAGCCAATTCAGCCAAAATAGCAAATGTGAACAGTGTTCTCTTTATTTAAAGGCTTTATACACAAATTCTGAGGTCTATAAATGGCAATTCTACATGTTTGAAAGAACTTTCTTCAGAATAACGCCAAGTCAGTTAGCCAGAATTGTTACATTATCAGTAATCTTGTCATTTCACAGCTTTATACCTCTAATCTCAGTGTTTCAAGAGGGCCTTAATGAAAGTATGGGTGTATTTACTTGTATTTTAAGGGTTTTCACATGTTTCTAATCATTTCCATGTACAATCATTCTGTATTTTAAGTGTATTACCAACATGAGACAGTTTTCTTAGATATATATAAATAAATCTTCAAGATTGTAACTGTTTCAAACAAACAACTATAGCCAATTCAGCCAAAATAGCGAATGTGAACAGTGTTTTCTTTATTTAAAGGTTTTATACACAAATTCTGAGGTCTACAAACCACAATTCAACATGTTTGAAAGAACTTTCTTCAGAAAAACGCCAAGTCAGTTAGCCAGAATTGTTATATGTTCAGTAATCTTGTCATTTCACAGCTTTATACCTCTAATCAAAGTGTTTGAACAGGGCCTTAACGAAACTATGGCTGTATTTCCTTGTATTGTAAGGGTTTTCACATGTTTCTAATCATTTCCATGTACAATCATTGTGTATTTTAAGAGTATTACCAACATGAGACAGTTTTCTTAGATATATATACATGAATCTTCAGGATTGAAACTGTTTCATTCAAAAAACTCTAGCCAATTCAGCCAAAATAGTAAATGTGAACAGTATTCTCTTTATTTAAAGGCTTCATACACAAATTCTGAGCTCTATAAACCACAATTCTACATGTTTGAAAGAACTTTCTTCAGAAAAACGCCAAGTCAGTTAGCCAGAATTGTTACATTATCAGTCTTCTTGTCATTTCACAGCTTTATACCTCTAATCAAAGTGTTTGAACAGGGCCTTTACAAAAGTATGGCTGTATTTCCTTGCATTTTAAGGGCTTTCTCACGTTTCTAATCATTTCAATGTACAATCATTGTGTATTTTAAGAGTTCTTCCTACATGAGACAATTTTCTTACATATATATACATGAATCTTCAGGATTGAAACTGTTTCATTCAAAAAACTCCAGCCAATTCAGCCAAAATAGCAAATGTGAACAGTGTTCTCTTTATTTAAAGGCTTTATACACAAATTCTGAGCTCTATAAATGGCAATTCTACATGTTTGAAAGAACTTTCTTCAGAAAAACGCCAAGTCAGTTAGCCAGAATTGTTACATTATCAGTAATTTTGTCATTTCACAGCTTTATACCTCTAATCTCAGTGTTTGAACAGGGCCTTAACGAAAGTATGGCTGTATTTCCTTGTATGTTAAGGGTTTTCACACGTTTCTAATCATTTCCATGTACAATCTTTGTGTATTTTAAGAGTATTACCAACATGAGACAGTTTTCTTACATATGTATACATGAATCTTCAGGATTGAAACTGTTTCATTCAAAAAACTCTAGCCAATTCAGCCAAAATAATGAATGTGAACAGTGTTCTCTTTATTTAAAGTCTTCATATATGAATTCTGAGCTCTATAAATGGCAATTCTACATGTTTGAAAGAACTTTCTTCAGAAAATCGCCAAGTCAGTTAGCCAGAATTGTTACATTATCAGTAATCTTGTCATTTCACAGCTTTATACCTCTAATCTCAGTGTTTCAAGAGGGCCTTAATGAAAGTATGGGTGTATTTACTTGTATTTTAAGGGTTTTCATATGTTTCTAATCATTTCCATGTACCATCATTCTGTATTTTAAGTGTATTACCAACATGAGACAGTTTTCTTAGATATATATACATGAATCTTCAGGATTCAAACTGTTTCATTCAAAAAACTTGAGCCAATTCAGCCAAAATAGCAAATGTGAACAGTGTTCTCTTTATTTAAAGGCTTTATACACAAATTCTGAGGTCTATAAATGGCAATTCTACATGTTTGAAAGAACTTTCTTCAGAATAACGCCAAGTCAGTTAGCCAGAATTGTTACATTATCAGTAATCTTGTCATTTCACAGCTTTATACCTCTAATCTCAGTGTTTCAAGAGGGCCTTAATGAAAGTATGGGTGTATTTACTTGTATTTTAAGGGTTTTCACATGTTTCTAATCATTTCCATGTACAATCATTCTGTATTTTAAGTGTATTACCAACATGAGACAGTTTTCTTAGATATATATAAATAAATCTTCAAGATTGTAACTGTTTCAAACAAACAACTATAGCCAATTCAGCCAAAATAGCGAATGTGAACAGTGTTTTCTTTATTTAAAGGTTTTATACACAAATTCTGAGGTCTACAAACCACAATTCAACATGTTTGAAAGAACTTTCTTCAGAAAAACGCCAAGTCAGTTAGCCAGAATTGTTATATGTTCAGTAATCTTGTCATTTCACAGCTTTATACCTCTAATCAAAGTGTTTGAACAGGGCCTTAACGAAACTATGGCTGTATTTCCTTGTATTGTAAGGGTTTTCACATGTTTCTAATCATTTCCATGTACAATCATTGTGTATTTTAAGAGTATTACCAACATGAGACAGTTTTCTTAGATATATATACATGAATCTTCAGGATTGAAACTGTTTCATTCAAAAAACTCTAGCCAATTCAGCCAAAATAGTAAATGTGAACAGTATTCTCTTTATTTAAAGGCTTCATACACAAATTCTGAGCTCTATAAACCACAATTCTACATGTTTGAAAGAACTTTCTTCAGAAAAACGCCAAGTCAGTTAGCCAGAATTGTTACATTATCAGTCTTCTTGTCATTTCACAGCTTTATACCTCTAATCAAAGTGTTTGAACAGGGCCTTTACAAAAGTATGGCTGTATTTCCTTGCATTTTAAGGGCTTTCTCACGTTTCTAATCATTTCAATGTACAATCATTGTGTATTTTAAGAGTTCTTCCTACATGAGACAATTTTCTTACATATATATACATGAATCTTCAGGATTGAAACTGTTTCATTCAAAAAACTCCAGCCAATTCAGCCAAAATAGCAAATGTGAACAGTGTTCTCTTTATTTAAAGGCTTTATACACAAATTCTGAGCTCTATAAATGGCAATTCTACATGTTTGAAAGAACTTTCTTCAGAAAAACGCCAAGTCAGTTAGCCAGAATTGTTACATTATCAGTAATTTTGTCATTTCACAGCTTTATACCTCTAATCTCAGTGTTTGAACAGGGCCTTAACGAAAGTATGGCTGTATTTCCTTGTATGTTAAGGGTTTTCACACGTTTCTAATCATTTCCATGTACAATCTTTGTGTATTTTAAGAGTATTACCAACATGAGACAGTTTTCTTACATATGTATACATGAATCTTCAGGATTGAAACTGTTTCATTCAAAAAACTCTAGCCAATTCAGCCAAAATAATGAATGTGAACAGTGTTCTCTTTATTTAAAGTCTTCATATATGAATTCTGAGCTCTATAAATGGCAATTCTACATGTTTGAAAGAACTTTCTTCAGAAAATCGCCAAGTCAGTTAGCCAGAATTGTTACATTATCAGTAATCTTGTCATTTCACAGCTTTATACCTCTAATCTCAGTGTTTCAAGAGGGCCTTAATGAAAGTATGGGTGTATTTACTTGTATTTTAAGGGTTTTCATATGTTTCTAATCATTTCCATGTACCATCATTCTGTATTTTAAGTGTATTACCAACATGAGACAGTTTTCTTAGATATATATACATGAATCTTCAGGATTCAAACTGTTTCATTCAAAAAACTTGAGCCAATTCAGCCAAAATAGCAAATGTGAACAGTGTTCTCTTTATTTAAAGGCTTTATACACAAATTCTGAGGTCTATAAATGGCAATTCTACATGTTTGAAAGAACTTTCTTCAGAATAACGCCAAGTCAGTTAGCCAGAATTGTTACATTATCAGTAATCTTGTCATTTCACAGCTTTATACCTCTAATCTCAGTGTTTCAAGAGGGCCTTAATGAAAGTATGGGTGTATTTACTTGTATTTTAAGGGTTTTCACATGTTTCTAATCATTTCCATGTACAATCATTCTGTATTTTAAGTGTATTACCAACATGAGACAGTTTTCTTAGATATATATAAATAAATCTTCAAGATTGTAACTGTTTCAAACAAACAACTATAGCCAATTCAGCCAAAATAGCGAATGTGAACAGTGTTTTCTTTATTTAAAGGTTTTATACACAAATTCTGAGGTCTACAAACCACAATTCAACATGTTTGAAAGAACTTTCTTCAGAAAAACGCCAAGTCAGTTAGCCAGAATTGTTATATGTTCAGTAATCTTGTCATTTCACAGCTTTATACCTCTAATCAAAGTGTTTGAACAGGGCCTTAACGAAACTATGGCTGTATTTCCTTGTATTGTAAGGGTTTTCACATGTTTCTAATCATTTCCATGTACAATCATTGTGTATTTTAAGAGTATTACCAACATGAGACAGTTTTCTTAGATATATATACATGAATCTTCAGGATTGAAACTGTTTCATTCAAAAAACTCTAGCCAATTCAGCCAAAATAGTAAATGTGAACAGTATTCTCTTTATTTAAAGGCTTCATACACAAATTCTGAGCTCTATAAACCACAATTCTACATGTTTGAAAGAACTTTCTTCAGAAAAACGCCAAGTCAGTTAGCCAGAATTGTTACATTATCAGTCTTCTTGTCATTTCACAGCTTTATACCTCTAATCAAAGTGTTTGAACAGGGCCTTAACGAAACTATGGCTGTATTTCCTTGTATTGTAAGGGTTTTTTCACGTTTCTAATCATTTCCATGAACAATCATTGTGTATTTTAATAGTATTACCATGATGAGACAGTTTTCTTAGATATATATACATGAATCTTCAGGATTGAAACTGTTTCATTCAAAAAACTCCAGCCAATTCAGCCAAAATAGCAAATGTGAACAGTGTTCTCTTTATTTAAAGGCTTTATACCCAAATTCTGAGGTCTATAAATGGCAATTCTACATGTTTGAAAGAACTTTCTTCAGAAAAACGCCAAGTCAGTTATCTAGAATTGTTACATTATCAGTAATCTTGTCATTTCACAGCTTTATACATCTATTTCAGTGTTTGAACAGGGCCTTAACGAAAGTGTGGCTGTATTTCCTTGTATTTTAAGGGTTTTCTCACGTTTCAAATCATTTCCATGTTCAATCATTGTGTATTTTAAGAGTATTACCAACATGAGACAGTTTTCTAGATATATATACATGAATCTTCAGGATTGAAACTGTTTCATTCAAAAAACTCTAGGCAATTCAGCCAAAATATTAAATATGAACAGTATTCTCTTTATTTAAAGGCTTCATACACAAATACTGAGCTCTACAAACCACAATTCTACATGTTTGCAAGAACTTTCTTCATAAAATCGCCAAGTCAGTTAGCCAGAATTGTTACATTATCAGTAATCTTGTCATTTCACAGATTTATACCTCTAATCAAGGTGTTTGAACAGGGCCTTTACAAAAGTATGGCTGTATTTCCTTGCATTTTAAGGGCTTTCTCACGTTTCTAATCATTTCAATGTACAATCATTGTGTATTTTAAGAGTTCTTCCAACATGAGACAATTTTCTTACATATATATACATGAATCTTCAGGATTGAAACTGTTTCATTCAAAAAACTCCAGCCAATTCAGCCAAAATAGCAAATGTGAACAGTGTTCTCTTTATTTAAAGGCTTTATACACAAATTCTGAGCTCTATAAATGGCAATTCTACATGTTTGAAAGAACTTTCTTCAGAAAAACGCCAAGTCAGTTAGCCAGAATTGTTACATTATCAGTAATTTTGTCATTTCACAGCTTTATACCTCTAATCTCAGTGTTTGAACAGGGCCTTAACGAAAGTATGGCTGTATTTCCTTGTATGTTAAGGGTTTTCACACGTTTCTAATCATTTCCATGTACAATCTTTGTGTATTTTAAGAGTATTACCAACATGAGACAGTTTTCTTTCATATGTATACATGAATCTTCAGGATTGAAACTGTTTCATTCAAAAAACTCTAGCCAATTCAGCCAAAATAATGAATGTGAACAGTGTTCTCTTTATTTAAAGTCTTCATATACGAATTCTGAGCTCTATAAATGGCAATTCTACATGTTTGAAAGAACTTTCTTCAGAAAAACGCCAAGTCAGTTAGCCAGAATTGTTACATTATCAGTAATCTTGTCATTTCACAGCTTTATACCTCTAATCTCAGTGTTTCAAGAGGGCCTTAATGAAAGTATGGGTGTATTTACTTGTATTTTAAGGGTTTTCATATGTTTCTAATCATTTCCATGTACCATCGTTTTGTATTTTAAGTGTATTACCAACATGAGACAGTTTTCTTAGATATATATACATGAATCTTCAGGATTCAAACTGTTTCATTCAAAAAACTTGAGCCAATTCAGCCAAAATAGCAAATGTGAACAGTGTTCTCTTTATTTAAAGGCTTTATACACAAATTCTGAGGTCTATAAATGGCAATTTTACATGTTTGAAAGAACTTTCTTCAGAATAACGCCAAGTCAGTTAGCCAGAATTGTTACATTATCAGTAATCTTGTCATTTCACAGCTTTATACCTCTAATCTCAGTGTTTCAAGAGGGCCTTAATGAAAGTATGGGTGTATTTACTTGTATTTTAAGGGTTTTCACATGTTTCTAATCATTTCCATGTACAATCATTCTGTATTTTAAGTGTATTACCAACATGAGACAGTTTTCTTAGATATATATAAATAAATCTTCAAGATTGTAACTGTTTCAAACAAACAACTATAGCCAATTCAGCCAAAATAGCGAATGTGAACAGTGTTTTCTTTATTTAAAGGTTTTATACACAAATTCTGAGGTCTACAAACCACAATTCAACATGTTTGAAAGAACTTTCTTCAGAAAAACGCCAAGTCAGTTAGCCAGAATTGTTATATGTTCAGTAATCTTGTCATTTCACAGCTTTATACCTCTAATCTCAGTGTTTGAACAGGGCCTTAACGAAAGTATGGCTGTATTTCCTTGTATGTTAAGGGTTTTCACACGTTTCTAATCATTTCCATGTACAATCTTTGTGTATTTTAAGAGTATTACCAACATGAGACAGTTTTCTTACATATGTATACATGAATCTTCAGGATTGAAACTGTTTCATTCAAAAAACTCTAGCCAATTCAGCCAAAATAATGAATGTGAACAGTGTTCTCTTTATTTAAAGTCTTCATATACGAATTCTGAGCTCTATAAATGGCAATTCTACATGTTTGAAAGAACTTTCTTCAGAAAAACGCCAAGTCAGTTAGCCAGAATTGTTACATTATCAGTAATCTTGTCATTTCACAGCTTTATACCTCTAATCTCAGTGTTTCAAGAGGGCCTTAATGAAAGTATGGGTGTATTTACTTGTATTTTAAGGGTTTTCATATGTTTCTAATCATTTCCATGTACCATCGTTCTGTATTTTAAGTGTATTACCAACATGAGACAGTTTTCTTAGATATATATACATGAATCTTCAGGATTCAAACTGTTTCATTCAAAAAACTTGAGCCAATTCAGCCAAAATAGCAAATGTGAACAGTGTTCTCTTTATTTAAAGGCTTTATACACAAATTCTGAGGTCTATAAATGGCAATTTTACATGTTTGAAAGAACCTTCTTCAGAATAACGCCAAGTCAGTTAGCCAGAATTGTTACATTATCAGTAATCTTGTCATTTCACAGCTTTATACCTCTAATCTCAGTGTTTCAAGAGGGCCTTAATGAAAGTATGGGTGTATTTACTTGTATTTTAAGGGTTTTCACATGTTTCTAATCATTTCCATGTACAATCATTCTGTATTTTAAGTGTATTACCAACATGAGACAGTTTTCTTAGATATATATAAATAAATCTTCAAGATTGTAACTGTTTCAAACAAACAACTATAGCCAATTCAGCCAAAATAGCGAATGTGAACAGTGTTTTCTTTATTTAAAGGTTTTATACACAAATTCTGAGGTCTACAAACCACAATTCAACATGTTTGAAAGAACTTTCTTCAGAAAAACGCCAAGTCAGTTAGCCAGAATTGTTATATGTTCAGTAATCTTGTCATTTCACAGCTTTATACCTCTAATCAAAGTGTTTGAACAGGGCCTTAACGAAACTATGGCTGTATTTCCTTGTATTGTAAGGGTTTTCACATGTTTCTAATCATTTCCATGTACAATCATTGTGTATTTTAAGAGTATTACCAACATGAGACAGTTTTCTTAGATATATATACATGAATCTTCAGGATTCAAACTGTTTCATTCAAAAAAACTCTAGCCAATTCAGCTAAAATAGTAAATGTGAACAGTATTCTCTTTATTTAAAGGCTTCATACACAAATTCTGAGCTCTATAAACCACAATTCTACATGTTTGAAAGAACTTTCTTCAGAAAAACGCCAAGTCAGTTAGCCAGAATTGTTACATTATCAGTCTTCTTGTCATTTCACAGCTTTATACCTCTAATCAAAGTGTTTGAACAGGGCCTAAACGAAACTATGGCTGTATTTCCTTGTATTGTAAGGGTTTTTTTCACGTTTCTAATCATTTCCATGAACAATCATTGTGTATTTTAATAGTATTACCATGATGAGACAGTTTTCTTAGATATATATACATGAATCTTCAGGATTGAAACTGTTTCATTCAAAAAACTCCAGCCAATTCAGCCAAAATAGCAAATGTGAACAGTGTTCTCTTTATTTAAAGGCTTTATACCCAAATTCTGAGGTCTATAAATGGCAATTCTACATGTTTGAAAGAACTTTCTTCAGAAAAACGCCAAGTCAGTTATCTAGAATTGTTACATTATCAGTAATCTTGTCATTTCACAGCTTTATACATCTATTTCAGTGTTTGAACAGGGCCTTAACGAAAGTGTGGCTGTATTTCCTTGTATTTTAAGGGTTTTCTCACGTTTCAAATCATTTCCATGTTCAATCATTGTGTATTTTAAGAGTATTACCAACATGAGACAGTTTTCTAGATATATATACATGAATCTTCAGGATTGAAACTGTTTCATTCAAAAAATCTAGCCAATTCAGCCAAAATATTAAATATGAACAGTATTCTCTTTATTTAAAGGCTTCATACACAAATACTGAGCTCTACAAACCACAATTCTACATGTTTGAAAGAACTTTCTTCAGAAAAATGCCAAGTCAGTTAGCCAGAATTGTTACATTATCAGTAATCTTGTCATTTCACAGATTTATACCTCTAATCAAGGTGTTTGAACAGGGCCTTTACAAAAGTATGGCTGTATTTCCTTGCATTTTAAGGGCTTTCTCACGTTTCTAATCATTTCAATGTACAATCATTGTGTATTTTAATAGTATTACGAACATGATACAGTTTTCTTAGATATATTACATGAATCTTCAGGATTGAAACTGTTTCATTCAGAAAACTCGAGCGAATTCAGCCAAAATAATATATGTCAATAGTATTCTCTTTATTTAAAGTCTTCATACACGAATTCTGAGCTCTACAAACCACAATTCTACCTGTTTGAAAGGACTTTCTTCATTAAAAGGCCAAGTCAATTAGCCAGAAAGGTTACTTTATCAGTAATCTTGTCATTTCACAGCTTTATACCTCTAATGTCAGTGTTTCAAGAGGGCCTTAACGAAAGTATGGCTGTATTTCCTTGTATTTTAAGGGTTTTCACATGTTTCTAATCATATCCATGTACAATCATTCGGTATTTTAAGAGTATTACCAACATGAGACAGTTTTCTTAGATATATATACATGAATCTTCAGGATTCAAACTGTTTCATTCAAAAAACTCCAGCCAATTCAGCCAAAATAGCAAATGTGAACAGTGTTCTCTTTATTTAAAGGCTTTATACACAAATTCTGAGCTCTATAAATGGCAATTCTACATGTTTGAAAGAACTTTCTTCAGAAAAACGCCAAGTCAGTTAGCCAGAATTGTTACATTATCAGTAATCTTGTCACTTCACAGCTTTATACCTCTAATCAAAGTATTTGAACAGTGGATTAACAAAAGTATGGCTGTATTTCCTTGTATTTTACGGGTTTTCTCACGTTTCTAATCATTTCCATGTGCAATCACTGTGTATTTTAAGAGTATTACCAACATGATATAGTTTTCTTAGATATTTTACATGAATCTTCAGGATTCAAACTGTTTCATTCAGAAAACTCGAGCGAATTCAGCCAAAATAATATATGTCAACAGTATTCTCTTTATTTAAAGTCTTCATACACGAATTCTGAGCTCTACAAACCACAATTCTACCTGTTTGAAAGGACTTTCTTCAGAAAAAGGCCAAGTCAGTTAGCCAGAATAGTTACTTTATCAGTAATCTTGTCATTTCACAGCTTTATACCTCTAATCTCATTGTTTGAACAGGGTCTTAAGGAAAGTATGACTGTATTTACTTGTATTTTAAGGGTTTTCACATGTTTCTAATCATATCCATGTACAATCATTCTGTATTTTAAGAGTATTACCAACATGAGACAGTTTTTCTTATATATATATATATACATAAATCTTCAAGATTGAAACTGTTTCAAACAAACAACTATAGCCAGTTCAGCCAAAATAGTAAATGTGAACAGTGTTCTCTTTATTTAAAGGCTTTATACACAAATTCTAAGGTCTATAAATGGCAATTCTACATGTTTGAAAGAACTTTCTTCAGAAAAAGGCCAAGTCAGTTAGCCAGAATAGTTACATTATCAGTAATGTTGTCATTTCACAGCATTACACCTCTAATCTCAGTGTTTGAACAGGGCCTTAACGCCTGTATGGCTGTATTTCCTTGTATTTTAAGGGTTTTCACACGTTTCTAATCATTTCCGTGTACAGTCATTGTGTATTTTAAGAGTATTACCAACATGAGACTGTTTTCTTATATATATATATACATGAATTTCCGGATTGAACTGTTTCATTCAAAAAACTCTAGCCAATTCAGGTAAAATAGTAAATGTGAACAGTGTTCTCTTTATTTAACGGCTTCATACACAAATTCTGAACTCTGTAAATGGCAATTCTTCATGTGTGAAAGACCTTTCTTCAGAAAAACATCAAGTCACTTAGCCAGAATTGTAACATTATCAGTAATCTTGTCATTTCACAGCTTTATACCTCTAATCTCAGTGTTTGAACAGGGCTGTAACGAAAGTATGTCTCTATTTCCTTGTATTTTAAGGGTTTTCAAACGTTTGTAATCATTTCCATGTACAATCTTTGTGTATTTTAAGAGTATTACCAACATGAGACAGTTTTCTTACATATGTATACATGAATCTTCAGGATTGAAACCGTTTCATACAAAAAACTCTAGCCAATCAGCCAAAATAGCAAATGTGAACAGTGTTATCTTTATTTAAAGGCTTCATACACATATTCTTAGCTCTACAAAGCACAATTCTACATGTTTGAAAGGACTTTCTTCAGAAAAATGCCAAGTCAGTTAGCCAGAATTGTTACATTATCAGTAATCTTGTCATTTCACAGCTTTATACCTCTAATCTCAGTGTTTCAAGAGGGCCTTAACGAAAGTATGGGTGTATTTACTTGTATTTTAAGGGTTTTCACATGTTTCTAATCATTTCCATGTACAATCATTGTGTATTTTAAGAGTATTACCAACATGAGACAGTTTTCTTAAATATATATAAATAAATCTTCAAGATTGTAACTGTTTCAAACAAACAACTATAGCCAATTCAGCCAAAATAGTAAATGTGACCAGTATTCTCTTGATTTAACGGCTTCATACACATATTCCGAGCTCTGTAAATGGCAACTGTTCATGTGTGAAAGACCTTTCTTCAAAAAAACATCAAGTCAGTTAGCCAGAATCATAACATTATCAGTAATCTTGTCATTTCACAGCTTTATACCTCTATTTCAGTGTTTTAACAGGGCCTTAACGAAAGTACGGCTGTATTTCCTTGTATTTTAAGGGTTTTCTCACGTTTCTAATCATTTCCATGTACAATCATTGTGTATTTTAAGAGTATTAGCAACATGAGACAGTTTTCTTAGATATATATACATTTATCTTCAGGATTGAAACTGTTTCATTAAAAAAACTCTAGCCAATTCAGCCAAAATAGCAAATGTGAACAGTGTTCTCTTTATTTAAAGGCTTTATACACAAATTCTGAGGTCTATAAATGGCAATTCTACATGTTTGAAAGAACTTTCTTCAGAAAAACGCCAAGTCAGTTAGCCAGAATTGTTACATTATCAGTAATCTTGTCATTTCACAGCTTTATACATCTTTTTCAGTGTTTGAACAGGGCCTTAACGAAAGTGTGGCTGTATTTCCTTGTATTTGAAGGGTTTTCTCACGTTTCAAATCATTTCCATGTACAATCATTGTGTATTTTAAGAGTATTACCAACATGAGAGAGTTTTCTTATATATATATACATGAATCTTCAGGATTGAAACTGTTTCATTCAAAAAACGCCAGCCAATTCAGCCAAAATAGCAAATGTGAACAGTGTTCTCTTTATTTAAAGGCTTCATACACAAATACTGAGCTCTACAAACCACAATTCTACATGTTTGCAAGAACTTTCTTCAGAAAAAACGCCAAGTCAGTTAGCCAGAATTGTTACATTATCAGTAATCTTGTCCTTTCCCAGCTTTATACCTCTAATCTCAGTGTTTGAACAGGGCCTTAACGCCTGTATGGCTGTATTTCCTTGTATTTTAAGGGTTTTCACACGTTTCTAGTCATTTCCATGTACAGTCATTGTGTATTTTAAGAGTATTACCAACATGAGATAGTTTTCTTATATATATATACATGAATCTTCAGGATTCAAACTGTTTCATTGAAAAAACTCTAGCCAATTCAGCCAAAATAGTAAATGTGAACAGTGTTCTCTTTATTTAACGGCTTCATACACAAATTCTGAGCTCTGTAAATGGCAATTCTTCATGTGTGAAAGACCTTTCTTCAGAAAAACATCAGGTCACTTAGCCAGAATTGTAACATTATCAGTAATCTTGTCATTTCACAGCTTTATACCTCTAATCTCAGTGTTTGAACAGGGCTGTAACGAAAGTATGGCTCTATTTCCTTTATTTTAAGGGTTTTCAAACGTTTCCAATCATTTCCATTTACAATCTTTGTGTATTTTAAGAGTATTACCAACATGAGACAGTTTTCTTACATATGTATATATGAATCTTCAGGATTGAAACTGTTTCATTCAAAAAACTCCAGCCAATTCAGCCAAAAAGGCAAATGTGAACAGTGTTCTCTTTATTTAAAGGCTTTATACACAAATTCTGAGGTCTATAAATGGCAATTCTACATGTTTGAAAGAACTTTCTTCAGAAAAACGCCAAGTCAGTTAGCCAGAATTGTTACATTATCAGTAATCTTGTCATTTCACAGCTTTATACATCTATTTCAGTGTTTGAATAGGGCCTTAAGGAAAGTATGTCTGTATTTCCTTGTATTTTAAGGGTTTTCTCACGTTTCAAATCATTTCCATGTACAATCATTGTGTATTTTAAAAGTATTACCAATATGAGACAGTTTTCTTACATATATACATGAATCTTCAGGATTGAAACTGTTTCATTCAAAAAACTCTAGGCAATTGAGCCAAAATTGTTAATGTGAACAGTATACTCTTTATTTAAAGGCTTCATACACAAATTCTGAGCACCACAAACCACAATTCTACATGTTTGAAAGGACTTTCTTCAGAAAAAGGCCAAGTCAGTAAGCCAGAATTGTTACATTTTCAGTAATCTTGTCATTTCACAGCTTTATACCTCTAATCTCAGTGTTTCAAGAGGGCCTTAACGAAAGTATGGCTGTATTTACTTGTATTTTAAGGGTTTTCACCTGTTTCTAATCATATACATGTACAATCATTTTGTATTTTAAGAGTATTACCAACATGAGACAGTTTTCTTGATATATATACATAAATCTTCAGGATTGAAACTGTTTCATTCAAAAAACTCCAGCCAATTCAGCCAAAATAGCAAATGTGAACAGTGTTCTCTTTATTTAAAGGCTTTATAGACAAATTCTGAGGTCTATAAATGGCAATTCAACATGTTTGAAAGAACTTTCTTCAGAAAAACGCCAAGTCATTTAGCCAGAATTGTTACATTATCAGTAATCTTGTCATTTCACAGTTTTATACCTCTAATCTCAGTGTTTGAACCTTGGCTTAACGAATGTATGGCTGTATTTATTTGTATTTTAAGGGTTTTCTCACGTTTCAAATCATTTCCATGTACAATCATTGTGTATTTTAAAAGTATTACCAATATGAGACAGTTTTCTTACATATATATATGAATCTTCAGGATTGAAACTGTTTCATTCAAAAAACTCTAGCCAATTGAGCCAAAATTGTTAATGTGAGCAGTATACTCTTTATTTAAAGGCTTCATACACAAATTCTGAGCCCCCCAATCCACATTTCCACATGTTTGAAAGGACTTTCTTCAGAAAAAGGCCAAGTCAGTAAGCCAGAATTGTTACATTTTCAGTAATCTTGTCATTTCACAGCTTTATACCTCTAATCTCAGTGTTTCAAGAGGGCCTTAACGAAAGTATGGCTGTATTTACTTGTATTTTAAGGGTTTTCACCTGTTTCTAATCATATACATGTACAATCATTTTGTATTTTAAGAGTATTACCAACATGAGTCAGTTTTCTTGATATATATACATAAATCTTCACGATTGAAACTGTTTCATTCAAAAAACTACAGCCAATTCAGCCAAAATAGCAAATGTGAACAGTGTTCTCTTTATTTAAAGGCTTTATAGACAAATTCTGAGGTCTATAAATGGCAATTCAACATGTTTGAAAGAACTTTCTTCAGAAAAACGCCAAGTCATTTAGCCAGAATTGTTACATTATCAGTAATCTTGTCATTTCACAGTTTTATACCTCTAATCTCAGTGTTTGAACCTTGGCTTAACGAATGTATGGCTGTATTTATTTGTATTTTAAGGGTTTTCTCAAGTTTCTAATCATTTCCATGTACAATCATTGTGTATTTTAAGAATATTACCAACATGAGACTGTCTTCTTACATATGTATACATGAATCTTCAAGCTGGAAACTGTTTCATTCAAAAAGCTCTAGACAATTGAGCCAAAATAGTAAATGTGAACAGTATTCTCTTTATTTAATGGCTTCATACACAAATTCTGAGCCCCACAAACCACAATTCTAAATGTTTGAAAGGAGTTTATTCAGAATAAGGCAAAGTCAGTTAGCCATAATTGTTACATTTTCAGTAATCTTGTCATTTCACAGCTTTATACCTTTAATCTCAGTGTTTCAAGAGGGCCTTAATGAAAGTATGGCTGTATTAACTTGTATTTTAAGGGTTTTCACATGTTTCTAATCATATCCATGTACAATCATTCTGTATTTTAAGAGTATTACCAACATGAGACAGTTTTCTTATATATATATACATGAATCTTCAGGATTGAAACTCTTTCATTCAAAAAACTCCAGCCAATTCAGCCGAAATAGCAAATGTGAAGAGTGTTCTCTTTCTTTAAAGGCTTTATACACAAATTTTGAGATCTATAAATGGCAATGCTCCATGTTTGAAAGAAGTTTCTTCAGAAAAACGCCAAGTCAGTTAGCCAGAATTGTTACATTATCAGTAATCTTGTCATTTCACAGCTTGATACCTCTAATCTCAGTGTTTGAACAGGGCCTCAACGCCTGTATGGCTGTATTTCCTTGTATTTTAAGGGTTTTCACACGTTTCTAATCATTTCCATGTACAGTCATTGTGTATTTTAAGAGTATTACCAACATGAGACAGTTTTCTTAGATATATATACATGAATCTTCAGGATTCAAACTGTTTCATTCAAAAAACTCTAGCCAATTCAGCCAAAATAGTAAATGTGAACAGTGTTCTCTTTATTTAACGGCTTCATACACAAATTCTGAGCTCTGTAAATGGCAATTCTTCATGTGTGAAAGACCTTTCTTCAGAAAAACATTAAGTCACTTAGCCAGAATTGTAACATTATCAGTAATCTTGTCATTTCACAGCTTTATACCTCTAATCTCAGTGTTTGAACAGGGCTGTAACGAAAGTATGGCTCTATTTCCTTGTATTTTAAGGGTTTTCAAACGTTTCTAATCATTTCCATGTACAGTCTTTGTGTATTTTAAGAGTATTACCAACATGAGACAGTTTTCTTACATATGTATATATGAATCTTCAGGATTGAAACTGTTTCATTCAAAAAACTCCAGCCAATTCAGCCGAAATAGCAAATGTGAAGAGTGTTCTCTTTCTTTAAAGGCTTTATACACAAATTCTGAGGTCTATAAATGGCAATTCTACATGTTTGAAAGAACTTTCTTCAGAAAAACGCCAAGTCAGTTAGCCAGAATTGTTACATTATCAGTAATCTTGTCATTTCACAACTTTATACATCTATTTCAGTGTTTGAATAGGGCCTTAAAGAAAGTATGGCTGTATTTCCTCGTATTTTAAGGGTTTTCTCACGTTTCAAATCATTTCCATGTACAATCATTGTGTATTTTAAGAGTATTACCAACATGATACAGTTTTCTTAGATATATTACATGAATCTTCAGGATTCAAACTGTTTGATTCAGAAAACTCGAGCGAATTCAGCCAAAATAATATATGTCAACAGTATTCTCTTTATTTAAAGGCTTCATACACAAATTCTGAGCTCTGCAAAACACAATTCTACCTGTTTGAAAGGACTTTCTTCAGAAAAACGCCAAGTCAGTTAGCCAGAATTGTTATATGTTCAGTTATCTTGTCATTTCACAGCTTTATACCTCTAATCTCGGTGTTTGAATAGTGGCTTAATGAATGTATGGCTGTATTTACTTGTATTTTGAGGGTTTTCACACGTTTCTAATAATGTCCATGTACAATCATTGTGTATTTTAAGAGTATTACCAACATGAGACAGTTTTCTTAGATATATATACATGAATCTTCAGAATGGAAACTGTTTCATTCAAAAAACTCTAGCCAATTCAGCCAAAATAGTAAATGTGAACAGTATTCTCTTTATTTAAAGGCTTTATACACAAATTCTGAGGTCTATAAATAGCAATTCTACATGTTTGAAAGAACTTTCTTCAGAAAAACGCCAAGTCAGTTAGCCGGATTTGTTACATTATCAGTAATCTTGTCATTTCACAGATTTATACCTCTAATCAAGGTGTTTGAACAGGGCCTTTACAAAAGTATGGCTGTATTTCCTTGCATTTTAAGGGTTTTCTCACGTTTCTAATCATTTCAATGTACAATCATTGTGTATTTTAAGAGTTCTTCCAACATGAGACAGTTTTCTTAGATATATATACATGAATCTTCAGGATTGAAACTGTTTCATTCAAAAAACTCCATCCAATTCAGCCAAAATAGCAAATGTGAACAGTGTTCTCTTTCTTTAAAGGCTTTATACACAAATTCTGAGCTCTATAAATGGCAATTCTACATGTTTGAAAGAACTTTCTTCAGAAAAACGCCAAGTCAGTTAGCCAGAATTGTTACATTATCAGTAATCTTGTGATTTCACAGCTTTATACCTCTAATCTCAGTGTTTGAACAGGGCCTTAACGAAAGTATGGCTGTATTTCCTTGTATGTTAAGGGTTTTCACACGTTTCTAATAATTTCCATGTACAATATTTGTGTATTTTAAGAGTATTACCAACATGAGACCGTTTTCTTACGTATGTATACATGAATCTTCAGGATTGAAACTGTTTCATTCAAAAAATCTAGCCAATTCAGCCAAAATAATGAATGTGAACAGTATTCTCTTTATTTAAAGGCTTCATACACAAATTCCGAGCTCTACAAAGCGAAATTCTAGATGTTTGAAACGACTTTCTTCAGAAAAAGGCCAAGTCAGTTAGCCGGAATTGTTACATTATCAGTAATCTTGTCATTTCACAGCTTTATACCTCTAATCTCAGTGTTTCAAGATGGCCTTAATGAAAGTATGGGTGTATTTACTTGTATTTTAAGGGTTTTTTACCCTTTTCTTATCATTTCCATGTACAATCTTTGTGTATTTTAAGAGTATTATCAACATGAGACAGTTTTCTTACATATGTATACATGAATCTTCAGCATTGAAACTGTTTCATTCAAAAAACTCCAGCCAATTCAGCAAAATAGCAAATGTGAACAGTGTTCTCTTTATTTAAAGGATATTACACAAATTCTGAGCTCGACAAACCACAATTCTACATGTTTCAAAGAACTTTCTTCAGAAAAAAGCCAGGTCAATTAGACAGAATTTTAACATTATCAGTAATCTTGTCACTTCACAGCTTTATACCTCTAATCAAAGTGTTTGAACAGGGCCTTAACGAAACTATGGCTGTATTTCCTTGTATTGTAAGGGTTTTTTCACGTTTCTAATCATTTCCATGAACAATCATTGTGTATTTTAATAGTATTACCAACATGAGACAGTTTTCTTAGATATATATACATGAATCTTCAAGATTGAACCTGTTTCATTCAAAAAACTGCAGCCAATTCATCCAAAATACCAAATGTGAACAGTGTTCTCTTTATTTAAAGGCTTTATACACAAATTCTGAGGTCTATAAATGGTAATTCTACAAGTTTGAAAGAACTTTCTTCAGAAAAACGCCAAGTCAGTTAGCCAGAATTATTACATTTTCAGTAATCTTGTCATTTCACAGCTTTAAACCTCTAATCTCAGAGTTTGAACAGTGGCTTAACGAATGTATGGCTTTATTTCCTTGTATTGTAAGGGTTTTCACACGTTTCTAATCATTTCCAAGTACAATCATTGTGTATTTTAAGAGTATTACCAACATGAGACAGTTTTCTTAGATATATATACATTTATCTTAAGAATTGAAACTGTTTCATTCAAGAAACTCTAGCCAATTCAGCCAAAATAGTAAATGTGAACAGTATTCCCTTTATTTAAAGGCTTCATACACAAATTCTGAGGTCTACAAACCACAATTCAACATGTTTGAAAGAACTTTCTTCAGAAAAACGCCAAGTCAGTTAGCCAGAATTGGTATATGTTCAGTAATCTTGTCATTTCACAGCTTTATACCTCTAATCTCGGTGTTTGAACAGTGGCTTAACGAATGTATGGCTGTATTTACTTGTATTTTAAGGGTTTTCACACGTTTCTAATCATTTCCATGTACAATCATTGTGTATTTTAAGAGTATTACCAACATGAGACAGTTTTCTTAGATATATATACATGAATCTTCAGGATGGAAACTGTTTCATTCAAAAAACTCTAGCCAATTCAGCCAAAATAGTAAATGTGAACAGTATTCTCTTTATTTAAAGGCTTTATACACAAATTCTGAGGTCTATAAATAGCAATTCTACATGTTTGAAAGAACTTTCTTCAGAAAAACGCCAAGTCAGTTATCCAGAATTGTTACATTATCAGTAATCTTGTCATTTCACAGCTTTATACCTCTAATCAAGGTGTTTGAACAGGGCCTTTACAAAAGTATGGCTGTATTTCCTTGCATTTTAAGGGTTTTCTCACGTTTCTAATCATTTCAATGTACAATCATTGTGTATTTTAAGAGTTCTTCCAACATGAGACAATTTTCTTACATATATATACATGAATCTTCAGGATTGAAACTGTTTCATTCAAAAAACTCCATCCAATTCAGCCGAAATAGCAAATGTGAAGAGTGTTCTCTTTCTTTAAAGGCTTTATACACAAATTCTGAGGTCTATAAATGGCAATTCTACATGTTTGAAAGAACTTTCTTCAGAAAAACGCCAAGTCAGTTAGCCAGAATTGTTACATTATCAGTAATCTTGTCATTTCACAGCTTTATACATCTATTTCAGTGTTTGAATACGGCCTTAACGAAAGTATGGCTGTATTTCCTCGTATTTTAAGGGTTTTCTCACGTTTCAAATCATTTCCATGTACAATCATTGTGTATTTTAAGAGTATTACCAACATGATACAGTTTTCTTAGATATATTACATGAATCTTCAGGATTCAAACAGTTTGATTCAGAAAACTCGAGCGAATTCAGCCAAAATAATATATGTCAACAGTATTCTCTTTATTTAAAGGCTTCATACACAAATTCTGAGCTCTACAAAACACAATTCTACCTGTTTGAAAGGACTTTCTTCAGAAAAAGGCCAAGTCAGTTAGCCAGAAAGGTTACTTTATCAGTAATCTTGTCATTTCACAGCTTTATACCTCTAATGTCAGTGTTTCAAGAGGGCCTTAACGAAAGTATGGCTGTATTTCCTTGTATTTTAAGGGTTTTCACATGTTTCTAATCATATCCATGTGCAATCATTCTGTATTTTAAGAGTATTACCAACATGAGACAGTTTTCTTAGATATATATACATGAATCTTCAGGATTCAAACTGTTTCATTCAAAAAACTCTAGCCAATTCAGCCAAAATAGCAATCTGAACAGTGTTCTGTTTATTTAAAGGCTTTATACACAAATTCTGAGGTCTATAAATGGCAATTCTACATGTTTGAAAGAACTTTCTTCAGAAAAACGCCAAGTCAGTTAGCCAGAATTGTTATATTATCAGTAATCTTGTCATTTCACAGTTTTATACCTCTAATCTCAGTGTTTGAACCTTGGCTTAACGAATGTATGGCTGTATTTATTTGTATTTTAAGGGTTTTCTCAAGTTTCTAATCATTTCCATGTACTATCATTGTGTATTTTAAGAGTATTACCAACATGAGACTGTTTTCTTACATATGTATACATGAATCTTTAGGATTGAAACTGTTTCATTCAAAAAGCTCTAGACAATCTTGTTTATCCTATCAAAGAACCAGCTCTTGGTTTCATTGATTTTCTGTAATGTTTTTTTGGTCTCTATGTCATTGATTTCTGCTCTAATCTTTATTATCTCCTTCCTTCTGCTCACTCTGGGGTTTTCTTGTTGCTCTCTTTCTAATTCTTTGAGTTGTAGAGTTAGATGATTAACTACCATTTTTTCTTGTTTTTTGAGATAGGCCTGTAGAGCTATAAACTTCCCTCTCAGGACTGCTTTCATTGTGTCCCAGAGGTTTTGGATTGTTGTGTTTTCATTGTCATTAGTTTCCAGGATGTTTTTAATTTCTTCTTTGATGTCATCGGTAACCCAATCAATATTTAATAACATGCTATTCAGCTTCCAAGTGTTTGAGTATTTTGGGTAGTTTTTATTGTAGTTTATTTCTAACATTATGCCATCGTGGTCTGAGAAGATGCTTTATGATCTCAATCTTCTTGAATTTGTGCAGACTTTGCTTGTGACACAATATATGGTCTATTTTTGAATATGTCCCATGAACACCTGAGAGGAATGTATATTCCGCAGCTGTGGGGTGTAGTGTTCTGAAGATGTCAATTAAGTCCATCTGATCTAGTGAGTCATTTAGGATTGCTGTTTCTTTGCTGATTGTTTGTCTAGCGGATTTATCCAGTGATGTCAGTGGTGTATTAAAGTCCCCTACTATGATTGTCTTATTGTCAATATTTCCCCTGATATCTTCCAGAAGTTTTCTTATGTATGTGGGTGCTCCTTCATTGGGTGCATATATGTTTACCAGGGTTATATCTTCTTGTTGTATTGATCCCTTTAGTATTATGAAGTGGCCTACCTTATCTCTGGTTATGGCCTTCACTTTGAGATGTATTTTGTCAGATATCAGTATTGCTACCCCAGCTTTCTTTTCCTTTCCATTTGCGTGAAAGATATTTTTCCATCCCTTCACTTTCAGTCTGTTTTCACACGTTTCTAAACATTTCCATGTACAATCATTGTGTATTTTAAGAGTATTACCAACATGAGACAGTTTTCTTAGATATATATAGATGAATCTTCAGGATTGAAACTGTTTCATTCAAAAAACTCTAGCCAATTCAGCCAAAATAGTAAATGTGAACAGAATTCTCCTTATTTAACGGCTTCATACACAAATTCTGAGCTCTGTAAATGGCAATTCTTCATGTGTGAAAGACCTTTCTTCGGCAAAACATCAAGTCAGTTAGCCAGAATTGTTTCATTATCAGTAATCTTGTCATTTTACAGCTTTATACCTCTACTCTCAGTGTTTGAAAAGGGCCTTAACGAAAGTATGGCTGTATTTACTTGTATTGTAAAGGTTTTTTCACGTTTCTAATCATTTCCATGAACAATCATTGTGTATTTTAATAGTATTACCAACATGAGACAGTTTTCTTAGATATATATACATGAATCTTCAAGATTGAACCTGTTTCATTCAAAAAACTGCAGCCAATTCATCCAAAATACCAAATGTGAACAGTGTTCTCTTTATTTAAAGGCTTTATACACAAATTCTGAGGTCTATAAATGGTAATTCTACATGTTTGAAAGAACTTTCTTCAGAAAAACGCCAAGTCAGTTAGCCAGAATTATTACATTTTCAGTAATCTTGTCATTTCACAGCTTTATACCTCTAATCTCAGAGTTTGAACAGTGGCTTAACGAATGTCTGGCTGTATTTCCTTGTATTGTAAGGGTTTTCACACGTTTCTAATCATTTCCATGTACAATCATGCTGTATTTTAAGTGTATTACCAACATGAGACAATTTTCTTAGATATATATAAATAAATCTTCAAGATTGTAACTGTTTCAAACAAACAACTATAGCCAATTCAGCCAAAATTGCGAATGTGAACAGTGTTTTCTTTATTTAAAGGCTTTATACACAAATTCTGAGGTCTACAAACCACAATTCAACATGTTTGAAAGAACTTTCTTCAGAAAAACGCCAAGTCAGTTAGCCAGAATTGTTATATGTTCAGTAATCTTGTCATTTCACAGCTTTATACCTCTAATCTCAGTGTTTGAACAGTGGCTTAACGAATGTATGGCTGTATTTCCTTGTATTGTAAGGGTTTTCACACGTTTCTAATCATTTCCAAGTACAATCATTGTGTATTTTAAGAGTATTACCAACATGAGACAGTTTCTTAGATATATATACATTTATCTTCAGAATTGAAACTGTTTCATACAAGAAACTCTAGCCAATTCAGCCAAAATAGTAAATGTGAACAGTATTCCCTTTATTTAAAGGCTTCATACACAAATTCTGAGGTCTACAAACCACAATTCAACATGCTTGAAAGAACTTTCTTCAGAAAAACGCCAAGTCAGTTAGCCAGAATTGGTATATGTTCAGTAATCTTGTCATTTCACAGCTTTATACCTCTAATCTCGGTGTTTGAACAGTGGCTTAATGAATGTATGGCTGTATTTACTTGTATTTTAAGGGTTTTCACACGTTTCTAATAATTTCCATGTACAATCATTGTGTATTTTAAGAGTATTACCAACATGAGACAGTTTTCTTAGATATATATACATGAATCTTCAGGATGGAAACTGTTTCATTCAAAAAACTCTAGCCAATTCAGCCAAAATAGTAAATGTGAACAGTATTCTCTTTATTTAAAGGCTTTATACACAAATTCTGAGGTCTATAAATAGCAATTCTACATGTTTGAAAGAACTTTCTTCAGAAAAACGCCAAGTCAGTTAGCCGGATTTGTAACATTATCAGTTATCTTGTCATTTCACAGCTTTATACCTCTAATCTCAGTGTTTGAACAGGGCCTTAACGAAAGTATGGCTGTATTTCCTTGTATTTTAAGGGTTTTCACACGTTTCTAATCATTTCCATGTACAATCTTTGTGTATTTTAAGAGTATTACCAACATGAGACAGTTTTCTTACATATGTATACATGAATCTTCAGGATTGAAACTGTTTCATTCAAAAAACTTGAGCCAATTCAGCCAAAATAATGAATGTGAACAGTGTTCTCTTTATTTAAAGGCTTTATACACAAATTCTGAGCTCTATAAATGGCAATTCTACATGTTTGAAAGAACTTTCTTCAGAAAAACGCCAAGTCAGTTAGCCAGAATTGTTACATTATCAGTAATCTTGTCATTTCACAGCTTTATACCTCTAATCTCAGTGTTTCAAGATGGCCTTAATGAAAGTATGGGTGTATTTACTTGTATTTTAAGGGTTTTCATATGTTTCTAATCATTTCCATGTACCATCATTCTGTATTTTAAGTGTATTACCAACATGAGACAGTTTTCTTAGATATATATAAATAAATCTTCAGGATTCAAACTGTTTCATTCAAAAAACTCGAGCCAATTCAGCCAAAATAGCAAAACTGAACAGTGTTCTCTTTATTTAAAGGCTTTATATACAAATTCTGAGGTCTATAAATGGCAATTCTACATGTTTGAAAGAACTTTCTTCAGAAAAACGCCAAGTCAGTTAGCCAGAATTGTTATATTATCAGTAATCTTGTCATTTCACAGCTTTATACATCTAATCTCAGTGTTTCAAGAGGGCCTTAATGAAAGTATGGGTGTATTTACTTGTATTTTAAGGGTTTTCACATGTTTCTAATCATTTCCATGTACAATCATGCTGTATTTTAAGTGTATTACCAACATGAGACAGTTTTCTTAGATATATATAAATAAATCTTCAAGATTGTAACTGTTTCAAACAAACAACTATAGCCAATACAGCCAAAATAGCGAATGTGAACAGTGTTTTCTTTATTTAAAGGCTTTATACACAAATTCTGAGGTCTACAAACCACAATTCAACATGTTTGAAAGAACTTTCTTCAGAAAAACGCCAAGTCAGTTAGCCAGAATTGTTATATGTTCATTAATCTTGTCATTTCACAGCTTTATACCTCTAATCTCAGTGTTTGAACAGTGGCTTAACGAATGTATGGCTGTATTTACTTGTATTTTAAGGGTTTTCACATGTTTCTAATCATTTCCATGTACAATCATTGTGTATTTAAGAGTATTACCAACATGAGACAGTTTTCTTACGTATGTATACATGAATCTTCAGGATTGAAACTGTTTCATTCAAAAAATCTAGCCAATTCAGCCAAAATAATGAATGTGAACAGTATTCTCTTTATTTAAAGGCTTCATACACAAATTCCGAGCTCTACAAAGCGAAATTCTAGATGTTTGAAACGACTTTCTTCAGAAAAAGGCCAAGTCAGTTAGCCGGAATTGTTACATTATCAGTAATCTTGTCATTTCACAGCTTTATACCTCTAATCTCAGTGTTTCAAGATGGCCTTAATGAAAGTATGGGTGTATTTACTTGTATTTTAAGGGTTTTTTCACGTTTCTAATCATTTCCATGTACAATCTTTGTGTATTTTAAGAATATTATCAACATGAGACAGTTTTCTTACATATGTATACATGAATCTTCAGGATTGAAACTGTTTCATTCAAAAAACTCTAGCCAATTCAGGCAAAATAATGAATGTGAACAGTGTTCTCTTTATTGAAAGGCTTTATACACAAATTCTGAGGTCTATAAATGGCAATTCTACATGTTTGAAAGAACTTTCTTCAGAAAAACGCCAAGTCAGTTAGCCAGAATTGTTACATTATCAGTAATCTTGTCATTTCACAGCTTTATACCTCTAATCTCAGTGTTTGAACAGTGGATTAACGAATGTATGGCTGTATTTAATTGAATTTTAAGGTGTTTCACACGTTTCTAATATATTCCATGTACAATCATTGTGTATTTTAAGAGTATTACCAACATGAGACAGTTTTCTTAGATATATATACATAAATCTTCAGGATTGAAACTGTTTCATTCAAAAAACTCTAGCCAATTCAGCCAAAATAGTAAATGTGAACAGTATTCTCTTTACTTAAAGGCTTCATACACAAATTCTGAGCTCTATAAACCACAATTCTACACGTTTGAAAGAACTTTCTTCAGAAAAACGCCAAGTCAGTTAGCCAGAATTGTTACATTATCAGTCTTCTTGTCATTTCACAGCTTTATACCTCTAATCAAAGTGTTTGAACAGGGCCTTAACGAAACTTTGGCTGTATTTCCTTGTATTGTAAGGGTTTTTTCACGTTTCTAATCATTTCCATGAACAATCATTGGGTATTTTAATAGTATTACCAACATGAGACAGTTTTCTTAGATATATATACATGAATCTTCAAGATTGAACCTGTTTCATTCAAAAAACTGCAGCCAATTCATCCAAAATACCAAATGTGAACAGGGTTCTCTTTATTTAAAGGCTTTATACACAAATTCTGAGGTCTATAAATGGTAATTCTACATGTTTGAAAGAACTTTCTTCAGAAAAACGCCAAGTCAGTTAGCCAGAATTATTACATTTTCAGTAATCTTGTCATTTCACAGCTTTAAACCTCTAATCTCAGAGTTTGAACAGTGGCTTAACGAATGTATGGCTTTATTTCCTTGTATTGTAAGGGTTTTCACACGTTTCTAATCATTTCCAAGTACAATCATTGTGTATTTTAAGAGTATTACCAACATGAGACAGTTTTCTTAGATATATATACATATATCTTAAGAATTGAAACTGTTTCATTCAAGAAACTCTAGCCAATTCAGCCAAAATAGTAAATGTGAACAGTATTCCCTTTATTTAAAGGCTTCATACACAAATTCTGAGATCTACAAACCACAATTCAACATGTTTGAAAGAACTTTCTTCAGAAAAACGCCAAGTCAGTTAGCCAGAATTGGTATATGTTCAGTAATCTTGTCATTTCTCAGCTTTATACCTCTAATCTCGGTGTTTGAACAGTGGCTTAACGAATGTATGGCTGTATTTACTTGTATTTTAAGGGTTTTCACACGTTTCTAATCATTTCCATGTACAATCATTGTGTATTTTAAGAGTATTACCAACATGAGACAGTTTTCTTACGTATGTATACATGAATCTTCAGGATTGAAACTGTTTCATTCAAAAAACTCTAGCCAATTCAGCCAAAATAGTAAATGTGAACAGTATTCTCTTTATTTAAGGGCTTTATACACAAATTCTGAGGTCTATAAATAGCAATTCTACATGTTTGAAAGAACTTTCTTCAGAAAAACGCCAAGTCAGTTAGCCAGAATTGTTACATTATCAGTAATCTTGTCATTTCACAGCTTTATACCTCTAATCAAGGTGTTTGAACAGGGCCTTTACAAAAGTATGGCTGTATTTCCTTGCATTTTAAGGGTTTTCTCACGTTTCTAATCATTTCAATGTACAATCATTGTGTATTTTAAGAGTTCTTCCAACATGAGACAATTTTCTTACATATATATACATGAATCTTCAGGATTGAAACTGTTTCATTCAAAAAACTCCATCCAATTCAGCCAAAATAGCAAATGTGAACAGTGTTCTCTTTATTTAAAGGCTTTATACACAAATTCTGAGCTCTATAAATGGCAATTCTACATGTTTGAAAGAACTTTCTTCAGAAAAACGCCAAGTCAGTTAGCCAGAATTGTTACATTATCAGTAATCTTGTCATTTCACAGCTTTATACCTCTAATCTCAGTGTTTGAACAGGGCCTTAACGAAAGTATGGCTGTATTTCCTTGTATGTTAAGGGTTTTCACACGTTTCTAATAATTTCCATGTACAATATTTGTGTATTTTAAGAGTATTACCAACATGAGACAGTTTTCTTACGTATGTATACATGAATCTTCAGGATTGAAACTGTTTCATTCAAAAAATCTAGCCAATTCAGCCAAAATAATGAATGTGAACAGTATTCTCTTTATTTAAAGGCTTCATACACAAATTCCGAGCTCTACAAAGCGAAATTCTAGATGTTTGAAACGACTTTCTTCAGAAAAAGGCCAAGTCAGTTAGCCGGAATTGTTACATTATCAGTAATCTTGTCATTTCACAGCTTTATACCTCTAATCTCAGTGTTTGAACAGTGGATTAACGAATGTATGGCTGGATTTAATTGAATTTTAAGGGGTTTCACACGTTTCTAATATATTCCATGTACAATCTTTGTGTATTTTAAGAGTATTACCAACATGAGACAGTTTTCTTAGATATATATACATGAATCTTCAGGATTGAAACTGTTTCATTCAAAAAACTCTAGCCAATTCAGCCAAAATAGTAAATGTGAACAGTATTCTCTTTATTTAAAGGCTTCATACACAAATTCTGAGCTCTATAAACCAAAATTCTACATGTTTGAAAGAACTTTCTTCAGAAAAACGCCAAGTCAGTTAGCCAGAATTGTTACATTATCAGTCTTCTTGTCATTTCACAGCTTTATACCTCTAATCAAAGCGTTGAACAGGGCCTTAACGAAACTATTGCTGTATTTCCTTATATTGTAAGGGTTTTTTCACGTTTCTAATCATTTCCATGAACAATCATTGTGTATTTTAATAGTATTACCAACATGAGACAGTTTTCTTAGATATATATATACATGAATCTTCAGGATTGAAACTGTTTCATTCAGGAAATCAGAGAAGAGAAGCAAGATGGCGGCGATATATGCAGACGCGTCCCAGGTTTTGTCCCGGAGCAAAAGGAGTAAGCAGCTGAAACTAATAACACCCACCCCGAATTGGCAAATTTACTCAGCTGGTGAGACGGTTTGCAGCCGGGAAGGGCAGACCTCCCCTGGAAAGGTCAAAAACCAGGGATCTGGGCAGGAAAGTTTGCCAGACCTGGGCCCAGAGGGTCGGAGGGAGACCGCATGGCAGACAGCCGCGTCTCTTGGGACAGACACAGACCCTGACCGGGGTAAGGAGTTCCTCGGGTTTGCTGGCGCCAGGAGATTTGAGATTTGGATTTTGTGATTGCGGAGAACTGAGACTAAAGGGGGCATCCTGAGGAACTGATCAGACCATGCAGTGCCCATAAGAGAGGAGCGTTTTCCAGACCATGCAGTGCTGGTAAGAGAGGAGCGTTTCCCAGACCGGTAAGAGAGGAGCGTTTCCGCGGCCGGCCGGCGTTTGTCTGTTTCTTTGTTTTCACTGAACCCTGCTCAGAGGACAGTTCGGATACAGACACTCACCTGTGCTGAAGAGAGGGTGAAGGTGCAGACGAGGGGAATCTGGGGAGAGGCTGAGGAAAGAGGGGGAGCCGGAGGAGGTGGCAGCGAATTGAGTGCTGAGACCCCCCTGGGCCCAGGACTGGGGCAGCCATTCCTCCAGAGGGTGGAATTCCTCCCCCCAGCCCCCCAGGCAAGGAGCACAGCCACACCCAGATTCCACCCTGTATGAGATAAAGGATTAAAACAAGCTGATTAGTCCCTGGGAGTTACCAGGGTCTGGCCTATAGAGGGATTTTCAGTCCCACCAACAACATAGAGCAGGGTAAGGATTAAAAAAGGATAGAGAAGCTGTATAGCCTCAGAGGCCAACCCAAAAACACTGCCACCCAGAGGCTGAGCCACAAACTGACTCTTAGGGGAATACAAATTAAGGCAGACTGGATCACAAATACGGCCTGCTTTAAAATCAGGTCTGTGATTTACAACACGGAGGAACAGTGTAATGCAGGCAAATTCAACACTCTCCTAAATACCTGGCAGGACTAAGGCGAACCAGGCTGAAGAGTAGAAGAACCGAAAGACCATCACTACTGCAAATTTGTTCTTTTTCTTTTTCTTTTTAATTTTTTCACCTTTTTACTAAGAAACCAATTTTTTTTCTCTTTTTCTTCTTTTTCCATCACCTGATTTTACCTTTTCAATTACCACATTTTTATTTTTAACCAGTATTATTACTGCTACCATTTTACCATTTTTTAAAGTGCCATTTTATTTTCTCTTTATTTTCTTTTGGGATTAGTGTTCTCCATTCTATTTTCATCGTTCCTTTAGCATTAATTTTCCCTATCTCAATTCCACCTCTTTGCTAAAACCCTCTTCCTTACTTTTCCCCTTTTGGTGTCCTGTTTCTCTTACCCTATTCCTGCTCCAAACTTTCCCAATTCCCTCTTTTTACCCCCTGTCTAATTCCACCCTACTTATATATCCTATTTCCAATCTACTGCTCTAAATCCTAATACACCTATTCTTTATCCTTCTTCACTTTCCAAACATTTTTTTCTCTCTTATCTTTCTATTGTTTTCTTGATTTTTGAATATATTGGGCTTTTTTTTTTTGTTTGTTTGTTTGTTTGTTTTGTTTTGTGTTTTTTCTTCTTTTTTAGGACTGGTTGTGAGGTTGTTTTTCTTTTTCTTTTTCTTTTTCTTTTTCTTTTTCTTTTTCTTTTTTTCTGCTGGTTTTTCCCTTCCCTCCCCCACCCCACCCCGGTTATTTTTGTGCTTCTGTTTTCCCTTACCCCTCTGGAAATTATTGGTGGTTTGTAGTTTGCATTCATCTCCAGGGATCTGTTGCTGGAATTTGTTGAGATTAGTGGCAGTTCTATTGGAGTTTGCTCCTCATACCAATAGTCTCTTCCCCGCTTCTACTTCATTCTCTTTTTTCGCTCTCTTTTGTTCCCCCCTCTTTTTTCCCAATTCTATTTTTGCACTCCTTTTTTGTTTGTTTTTTTCTTATTTTTCTTTTCTGTTCTCTCTTTTATCTTCTTCTCTTCTTTCTCCCTTATCCCCTAATTCTCTTAATTCGGGTAGTCACCTTTATTTGGGGTTATTAATATTGTGAATATACTTGTGTTCAGTACCTGGCACGTTGTGCCTTGCTCTGTTGTATTTTGTGCCTTTAAATCAACGCAGCAGATCCAAGCAACAGCAGCCCCCTGATCACCGCAGCCTCCTGATCACCACAGCCTCCTGATCACCACACCCTCTGTCTGTGGAACAGCAGCTGTACGTGAAGCCTCCCCCCACCAGCCAGAAGAGCCATCACAGCTGTGAACAACATCCACCAGAGGAGCTGCTGCCAACTGGAAAGCAGCTGCTACCGCAACCGTCTGAGCAGCAACCACAACCCAAGGAGCCCCTGCCACCCAGGGAGCAGCCACTGAACATCTCAACATCTACATATGTCAGCGAGATCAAACATGGGTAGGCAAAGAAACCCCCAAAGGAAAGAAAAGGAGGACTCGCCAGAAAAGCAGCTAAGTGAGACAGAGATATGCAACATGACGGAAAAAGAATTCAGAATAAGGTTCCTAGAGTACATGCACCAGATGTTCAAGAAGCAAGAAGAAACAGATGAAAAACTCAACTACTTATGCAAGAAGCTAGAAGAAACAGATGAAAAAATCAACAACTTAAGTAAGTCCCAAGAAGAATTGAAGAGTGACATAGCTTCAATAAAAAACTCCATTGAAAGTATCAACAGTAGACTGGGAGAAGCGGAGGACCGAATTAGTGAATTAGAAGACAAGGAAGCAAAACACACTCAAACTGTATGGCAAATGGAGAAAAAAATTAAAAGACAGGAGGAGAGCCTAAGGGAGCTTTGGGACAACATGAAACGAAACAACATACGAATAATAGGGGTGCCAGAACAACAGAAAGATGAACATGGATTAGAAAACCTATTCGAAGAAATAATATCAGAAAACTTCCCTGAGGTGGGGAAGAAAAAAGTCACACAAGCCCAGAGAGTCCCAAACAAGGTGAACCCGAAAAGACCCACACCAAGACACATCATAATTACCATGGCAAATGTTCAGGATAAAGAGAGAATCTTACAGGCTGCAAGAGAGAGACGGAAAGTAACATACAAGGGATCTCCCATTAGATTATCAAATGATTTCTCAACAGAAACACATCAGGCCAGAAAAGAATGGACGGAAATCTACAAAGTGATGCAAAGCAAAGGACTGAATCCAAGAATACTCTATCCAGCAAGACTATCATTCAAAATTGAAGGGGAAATAAGAAGCTTCACAGACAAAAAAGGGCTAAGGGAGTTTATCACCACCAAGCCAGCCATGCAAGAAATGCTAAAGGGACTGGTGTAAAAAGAAGAAATATCAAGCTCAGAAAGAAAACAGCCACACACACACACAAAAAAAGAAATGGCTACAAACAAGTACCTTTCAATAATAACTTTAAATGTAAATGGACTAAATGCTCCAACCAAAAGACATCGAGTGGCTTAATGGATAAAAAAACATGACCCATACATATGCTGTCTACAAGAGACCCACCTCATTAGAAGGGACTCACACAGACTGAAAGTGAAGGGATGGAAAAATATCTTTCACGCAAATGGAAAGGAAAAGAAAGCTGGGGTAGCAATACTTATATCTGACAAAATACATCTCAAAGTGAAGGCCATAACCAGAGATAAGGAAGGCCACTTCATAATACTAAAGGGATCAATACAACAAGAAGATATAACCCTGGTAAACATATATGCACCCAATGCAGGAGCACCAACATACATAAGAAAACTTCTGGAAGATATCAGGGGAGAGATCGACAACAATACAATCATAGTAGGGGACTTTAATACACCACTGACATCACTGGATAAATCCGCTAGACAAAAACTCAGCAAAGAAACAGCAACCCTAAATGACTCACTAGATCAGATGGACTTAATTGACATCTTCAGAACACTTCACCCCACAGCTGCGGAATATACATTCCTCTCAGGTGCTCATGGGACATATTCAAAAATAGACCACATATTGGGTCACAAGCAAAGTCTCCACAAATTCAAGAAGATTGAAATCATAAAAAGCTTCTTCGCAGACCACGATGGCATAATGTTAGAAATAAACTACAATAAAAACAACCCAAAATACTCAAACACTTGGAAGCTGAATAGCATGTTATTAAATATTGATTGGGTTACCGATGACATCAAAGAAGAAATTAAAAACATCCTGGACACTAATGACAATGAAAACACAACAATCCAAAACCTCTGGGACACAATGAAAGCAGTCCTGAGAGGAAAGTTTATAGCTCTACAGGCCTATCTCAAAAAACAAGAAAAAATGGTAGTCAATCATCTAACTCTACAACTCAAAGAATTAGAAAGAGAGCAACAAGAAAACCCCAGAGTGAGCAGAAGGAAGGAGATAATAAAGATTAGAGCAGAAATCAATGAAATAGAGACCAAAAAAACAATACAGAAAATCAATGAAACCAAGAGCTGGTTCTTTGAAAGGATAAACAAGATTGACAAACCCCTAGCCAGGCTCACCAAGAAGCAAAGAGAGAGGTCCCAAATAAACCAAATCAGAAACGATAGAGGCGAAATAACAACAGACCCCACAGAAATACAAATGATTGTTAAACAATACTACGGGCAACTCTACTCCAACAAACTAGACAACCTGGAGGAAATGGACAAATTCCTAGAAAAATACAACATTCCAAAACTCAATCAGGAAGAATCTAAAAACCTCAATAGGCCAATAACTATGGAAGAAATTGAAGCAGTCATCAGAAAGCTTCCAGAAAACAAAAGCCCAGGGCCAGACGGCTTCACAGGGGAGTTCTACCAAACATTCAAGGAAGAACTAAAACCTACCCTCCTCAGACTACTACAAAAAATTCAAGAGGAAGGAACGCTTCCAAGCTCATTCTATGAAGCCAGCATCACCCTAATACCAAAACCAGGTAAAGACATCACAATGAAAGAGAATTACAGGCCAATATCCCTCATGAACATAGATGCCAAAATCCTCAACAAAATCTTAGCAAATCGGACCCAGCAGTACATCAGAAGGATCATACACCATGACCAAGTAGGATTTATCCCAGAGATGCAAGGATGGTACAACATCCGTAAATCAATAAATGTGATACATCACATAAACAAATTGAAAGAAAAAAAACCACATGGTCATATCAATTGATGCAGAAAAAGCATTCGACAAAATCCAACACCCATTTTTGATAAAAACTCTCAGAAAGGTGGGAATAGAAGGATCATACCTCAACATAATAAAAGCCATATATGACAGGCCCACAGCCAACATCATACTCAATGGACAAAAACTAACACCATTTCCCCTAAGAACAGGAACAAGACAGGGATGCCCACTCTCACCACTCCTGTTCAACATAGTACTGGAAGTATTAGCCATTGCAATTAGGCAAGAAGAAGAAATAAAAGGCATCCAAATTGGAAAAGAGGAAGTAAAACTGTCCTTATTTGCAGATGACATGATATTATACATACAAAACCCTAGAGACTCCATCCAAAAGCTACTAGACTTAATACATGAATTTGGCAATGTAGCAGGATACAAAATTAACCCCAAGAAATCTGAGGCATTTCTATACACCAATAGTGAACTTTCAGAAAGGGAGATCAGAAAAACAATCCCATTTACCATCGCACCAAAAAAATTAAGATACCTAGGAATAAACTTAACTAAAGAGGTTAAAGACCTCTACTCAGAAAACTACAGGACGTTGAAAAAAGAGATAGAGGAAGACATAAACAGATGGAAGAACATACCATGTTCTTGGATTGGTAGAATCAACATCATTAAAATGTCCATACTACCCAAAGCAATCTATAAATTCAACGCACTTCCCATTAAAATACCAATGGCCTTCTTCAAAGATCTAGAACGAACTCTCCAAAAATTCATCTGGAATAAAAGAAGACCCCGAATAGCTGCAACGATCCTGAGAAAGAACAAAGTAGGTGGGATCTCAATGCCAGATATCAAGCTGTATTACAAAGCCACTGTTCTCAAAACTGCCTGGTACTGGCACAAGAACAGACATATAGATCAGTGGAATAGAATAGAGAGTCCAGAAATTAGCCCGAACCAATATGCTCAATTAATTTTTGACAAAGGAGGCATGAACATACAATGGAGCCAAGATAGTCTCTTCAATAAATGGTGTTGGGAAAATTGGACAGACATATGCAAGAAAATGAAACTAGACCACCAACTTACACCATACACAAGAATAAACTCAAAATGGATAAAGGACTTAAATGTACGACAGGAAACCATAAAAATTCTAGAAGAATACAAAGGCAACAAAATCTCAGACATATGCCAAAACAATTTCTTCACTGATACAGCTCCTAGGGCAGTTGAAACTAAAGAGAAAATGAACAAATGGGACTACATCAAAATAAAAAGCTTCTGCACAGCAAAAGAAACCATCAACAAAACAACAAGAAAACCCACCTCGTGGGAAAACATATTTGCCAACGTCATATCTGATAAGGGCTTAATCTCCAAAATTTATAGGGAACTCATACAACTTAACAAAAAGAAGATAAACAATCCAATCAAAAAATGGGCCAAGGATCTAAATAGACACCTTTCAAAAGAGGACATTCAGAAAGCCAAGAGGCATATGAAAACATGCTCAAAGTCACTAATCATCCGAGAGATGCAAATCAAAACAACAATGAGGTACCATCTCACACCTGTCAGAATGGCCATCATGAACAAATCAACAAACGACAAGTGCTGGAGAGGATGTGGAGAAAAAGGAACACTTGTGCACTGCTGGTGGGAATGCAGACTGGTGCAGCCACTATGGAAGGCAGTATGGAGGTTCCTCAAAAAATTGGAAATGGAACTCCCATTTGACCCTGTGATCCCACTTCTAGGAATATATCCCAAGAAACCAGAAACACCAATCAGAAAGGATATATGCACCCAGATGTTCATAGCAGCACAATTCACCATAGCTAAGATCTGGAAACAGCCTAAGTGCCCATCAGTAGATGAATGGATTAGAAAACTGTGGTACATCTACACGATGGAATACTATGCTGCTGTTAAAAAGAAGGAACTCCTACCATTTGCAACATCATGGATGGAACTGGAGAGCATTATGCTAAGTGAAACAAGCCAGTCAATGAAGGAAAAATACCACATGATCTCACTCATTCATGGATAATAAAGACCATTACAAACTTTTGAACAATAATAGATACAGAGGCAGAGCTGCCTCAAACTGATTGTCAAACTGCAGTGGGAAGGCCAGAGAGAGTTGGGGGGCAGGAGAGAGGGGAGTAAGAGATCAACCGAAGGACTTTTATGCATGCATATAAGCATAACTAATGGACATAAGACACTGGGGGGTAAGGGAGGGTAGGGGTTTGTCAAGGGCGGGGGGGAAAAAAAGGACACTTATGTAATACCCTTTGTAATACTTTAAGCGAAAAAAAAAATAAAAATAAAAAAATAAGAAACAAAAAAAAAAGAAAAAAGAAACTGTTTCATTCAAAAAACTCCAGCCAATTCAGCAAAATAGCAAATGTGAACAGTGTTCTCTGTATTTAAAGGATATTACACAAATTCTGAGCTCGACAAACCACAATTCTACATGTTTCAAAGAACTTTCTTCAGAAAAAAGCCAAGTCAGTTAGACAGAATTTTAACATTATCAGTAATCTTGTCACTTCACAGCTTTATACCTCTAATCAAAGTGTTTGAACAGGGCCTTAACGAAACTATGGCTGTATTTCCTTGTATTGTAAGGGTTTTTTCACGTTTCTTTTCATTTCCATGAACAATCATTGTGTATTTTAATAGTATTACCAACATGAGACAGTTTTCTTAGATATATATACATGAATTTTCAAGATTGAACCTGTTTCATTCAAAAAACTGCAGCCAATTCATCCAAAATACCAAATGTGAACAGTGTTCTCTTTATTTAAAGGCTTTATACACAAATTCTGAGGTCTATAAATGGTAATTCTACATGTTTGAAAGAACTTTCTTCAGAAAAACGCCAAGTCAGTTAGTCAGAATTATTACATTTTCAGTAATCTTGTCATTTCACAGCTTTATACCTCTAATCTCAGAGTTTGAACAGTGGCTTAACGAATGTATGGCTGTATTTCCTTGTATTGTAAGGGTTTTCACACGTTTCTAATCATTTCCAAGTACAATCATTGTGTATTTTAAGAGTATTACCAACATGAGACAGTTTTCTTAGATATATATACATTTATCTTCAGAATTGAAACTGTTTCATTCAAGAAACTCTAGCCAATTCAGCCAAAATAGTAAATGTGAACAGTATTCCCTTTATTTAAAGGCTTCATACACAAATTCTGAGGTCTACAAACCACAATTCAACATGTTTGAAAGAACTTTCTTCAGAAAAACGCCAAGTCAGTTAGCCAGAATTGGTATATGTTCAGTAATCTTGTCATTTCACAGCTTTATACCTCTAATCTCGGTGTTTGAACAGTGGCTTAACGAATGTATGGCTGTATTTACTTGTATTTTAAGGGTTTTCACACGTTTCTAATCATTTCCATGTACAATCATGGTGTATTTTAAGAGTATTACCAACATGAGACAGTTTTCTTAGATATATATACATGAATCTTCAGGATGGAAACTGTTTCATTCAAAAAACTCTAGCCAATTCAGCCAAAATAGTAAATGTGAACAGTATTCTCTTTATTTAAAGGCTTTATACACAAATTCTGAGGTCTACAAACCACAATTCAACATGTTTGAAAGAACTTTCTTCAGAAAAACGCCAAGTCAGTTAGCCAGAATTGGTATATGTTCAGTAATCTTGTCATTTCACAGCTTTATACCTCTAATCTCAGTGTTTGAACAGGGCCTTAACGAAAGTATGGCTGTATTTCCTTGTATTTTAAGGGTTTTCACACGTTTCTAATCATTTCCATGTACAATCTTTGTGTTATTTAAGAGTATTACGAACATGAGACAGTTTTCTTACGTATGTATACATGAATCTTCAGGATTGAAACTGTTTCATTCAAAAAACTCTAGCCAATTCAGCCAAAATAATGAATGTGAACAGTATTCTCTTTTTAAAAGCTTCATACACAAATTCCGAGCTCTACAAAGCGAAATTCTAGATGTTTGAAACGACTTTCTTCAGAAAAAGGCCAACTCAGTTAGACGGAATTGTTACATTATCAGTAATCTTGTCATTTCACAGCTTTATACCTCTAATCTCAGTGTTTCAAGATGGCCTTAATGAAAGTATGGGTGAATTTACTTGTATTTTAAGGGTTTTTACCCGTTTCTAATCATTTCCATGTACAATCTTTATGTATTTTAAGAGTATTACCAACATGAGACAGTTTTCTTACGTATGTATACATGAATCTTCAGGATTGAAACTGTTTCATTCAAAAAACTCTAGCCAATTCAGCCAAAATAATGAATGTGAACAGTGTTCTCTTTATTTAAAGGCTTTATACACAAATTCTGAGGTCTATAAATGGCAATTCTACATGTTTGAAAGAACTTTCTTCAGAAAAACGCCAAGTCAGTTAGCCAGAATTGTTACATTATCAGTAATCTTGTCATTTCACAGCTTTTTACCTCTAATCTCAGTGTTTCAAGAGGGCCTTAATGAAAGTATGGGTGTATTTACTTGTATTTTAAGGGTTTTCACATGTTTCTAATCATTTCCATGTACAATCATTCTGTATTTTAAGAGTATTACCAACATGAGACAGTTTTCTTAGATATATATAAATAAATCTTCAAGATTGTAACTGTTTCAAACAAACAACTATAGCCAATTCAGCCAATATAGCAAATGTGAACAGTGTTCTCTTTATTTAAAGGCTTTATACACAAATTCTGAGGTCTATAAATGGCAATTCTACATGTTTGAAAGAACTTTCTTCAGAAAAACGCCAAGTCAGTTAGCCAGAATTGTTACATTATCAGTAATCTTGTCATTTCACAGCTTTATACCTCTAATCTCAGTGTTTCAAGAGGGCCTTAATGAAAGTATGGGTGTATTTACTTGTATTTTAAGGGTTTTCACATGTTTCTAATCATTTCCATGTACAATCATTCTGTATTTTAAGTGTATTACCAACATGAGACAGTTTTCTTAGATATATATACATGAATCTTCAGGATTGAAACTGTTTCATTCAAAAAACTCTAGCCAATTCAGCCAAAATAGTAAATGTGAACAGTATTCTCTTTATTTAAAGGCTTCATACACAAATTCTGAGCTCTATAAACCACAATTCTACATGTTTGAAAGAACTTTCTTCATAAAAACGCCAAGTCAGTTTGCCAGAATTGTTACATTATCAGTCTTCTTGTCATTTCACAGCTTTATACCTCTAATCAAAGTGTTTGAACAGGGCCTTAACGAAACTATGGCTGTATTTCCTTGTATTGTAAGGGTTTTCTCACGTTTCTAATCATTTCCATGAACAATCATTGTGGATTTTAATAGTATTACCAACATGAGACAGTTTTCTTAGATATATATACATGAATCTTCAGGATTGAAACTGTTTCATTCAAAAAACTCCAGCCAATTCAGCAAAATAGCAAATGTGAACAGTGTTCTCTTTATTTAAAGGATATTACACAAATTCTGAGCTCGACAAACCATAATTCTACATGTTTCAAAGAACTTTCTTCAGAAAAAAGCCAAGTCAGTTAGACAGAATTTTAACATTATCAGTAATCTTGTCACTTCACAGCTTTATACCTCTAATCAAAGTGTTTGAACAGGGCCTTAACGAAACTATGGCTGTATTTCCTTGTATTGTAAGGGTTTTTTCACGTTTCTAATCATTTCCATGAACAATCATTGTGTATTTTAATAGTATTACCAACATGAGACAGTTTTCTTAGATATATATACATGAATCTTGAAGATTGAACTTGTTTCATTCAAAAAACTGCAGCCAATTCATCCAAAATACCAAATGTGAACAGGGTTCTCTTTATTTAAAGGCTTTATACACAAATTCTGAGGTCTATAAATGGTAATTCTACATGTTTGAAAGAACTTTCTTCAGAAAAACGCCAAGTCAGTTAGTCAGAATTATTACATTTTCTGTAATCTTGTCATTTCACAGCTTTATACCTCTAATCTCAGAGTTTGAACAGTGGCTTAACGAATGTATGGCTGTATTTCCTTGTATTGTAAGGGTTTTCACACGTTTCTAATCATTTCCAAGTACAATCATTGTGTATTTTAAGAGTATTACCAACATGAGACAGTTTTCTTAGATATATATACATTTATCTTCAGAATTGAAACTGTTTCATTCAAGAAACTCTAGCCAATTCAGCCAAAATAGTAAATGTGAACAGTATTCTCTTTATTTAAAGGCTTTATACACAAATTCTGAGGTCTATAAATAGCAATTCTACATGTTTGAAAGAACTTTCTTCAGAAAAACGCCAAGTCAGTTAGCCAGAATTGTTACATTATCAGTAATCTTGTCATTTCACAGCTTTATACCTCTAATCTCAGTGTTTGAACAGGGCCTTTAAAAAGTATGGCTTTATGTCCTTGCATTTTTAGGGTTTTCTCACGTTTCTAATCATTTCAATGTACAATCATTGTGGATTTTAAGAGTTCTTCCAACATGAGACAATTTTCTTACATATATATACATGAATCTTCAGGATTGAAACTGTTTCATTCAAAAAACTCCAGCCAATTCAGCCAAAATAGGAAATGTGAACAGTGTTCTCTTTATTTAAAGGCTTTATACACAAATTCTGAGCTCTATAAATGGCAATTCTACATGTTTGAAAGACCTTTCTTCAGAAAAACGCCAAGTCAGTTAGCCAGAATTGTTACCTTATCAGTAATCTTGTCATTTCACAGCTTTATACCTCTAATCTCAGTGTTTGAACAGGGCCTTAACGAAAGTATGGCTGTATTTCCTTGTATTTTAAGGGTTTTCACACGTTTCTAATCATTTCCATGTACAATCTTTGTGTATTTTAAGAGTATTACCAACATGAGACAGTTTTCTTACGTATGTATACATGAATCTTCAGGATTGAAACTGTTTCATTCAAAAAACTCTAGCCAATTCAGCCAAAATAATGAATGTGAACAGTATTCTCCTTTTAAAGACTTCATACACAAATTCCGAGCTCTACAAAGCAAAATTCTAGATGTTTGAAACGACTTTCTTCAGAAAAAGGCCAAGTCAGTTAGACGGAATTGTTACATTATCAGTAATCTTGTCATTTCACAGCTTTATACCTCTAATCTCAGTGTTTCAAGATGGCCTTCATGAAAGTATGGGTGTATTTACTTGTATTTTAAGGGTTTTTACCCGTTTCTAATCATTTCCATGTACAATCTTTATGTATTTTAAGAGTATTACCAACATGAGACAGTTTTCTTACGTATGTATACATGAATCTTCAGGATTGAAACTGTTTCATTCAAAAAACTCTAGCCAATTCAGCCAAAATAATGAATGTGAACAGTGTTCTCTTTATTTAAAGGCTTTATACACAAATTCTGAGCTCTATAAATGGCAATTCTACATGTTTGAAAGAACTTTCTTCAGAAAAACGCCAAGTCAGTTAGCCGGAATTGTTACGTTATCACTAATCTTGTCAGTTTACAGCTTTATACCTCTAATCTCAGTGTATGAACAGGGCTGTAACGAAAGTATGGCTCTATTTCCTTGTATTTTTGGGTTTTCACACGTTTCTAATCATTTCCATGTACAATCTTTGTGTATTTTAAGAGTATTACCAACATGAGACAGTTTTCTTACATATGTATATATGAATCTTCAGTATTGAGACTGTTTCATTCAATAAACTCTACTCAATTCAGCCAAAATAATAAATGTGAACAGTATTCTCTTTATTTAAAGGCTTCATACACAAATTCTTATCTCTACAAAGCACAATTCTACATGTTTGAAAGGACTTTCTTCAGAAAAAGGCCAAGTCAGTTAGCCAGAATAGTTACATTATCAGTAATCTTGTCCTTTCACAGCTTTATACCTCTAATCTCAGTGTTCTAAGAGGGCCTTAATGAAAGTATGGGTGTATTTACTTGTATTTTAAGGGTTTTCCCATGTTTCTAATCATTTCCATGTACAATCATTGTGTATTTTAAGAGTATTACCAACATGAGACAGTTTTCTTGGATATATATAAATTAATCTTCAAGATTGTAACTGTTTCAAACAAACAACTATAGCCAATTCAGCCAAAATAGTAAATGTGATCAGTATTCTCTTTATTTAACGGCTTCATACACAAATTCCGAGCTCTGTAAATTGTAATTCTTCATGTGTGAAAGACCTTTCTTCAGAAAAACATCAAGTCAGTTAGCCAGAATTGTAACAGTATTAGTAATCTTGTCATTTCACAGCTTTATATCTCTAATCTCAGTGTTTGAACAGGGCCTTAACGAAAGTATGGCTGTATTTCCTTGTATTTTGAGGGTTTTCTCACATTTCTAATCATTTCAATGTACAATCATTGTGTATTTCAAGAGTTCTTCCAACATGATACAATTTTCTTACATATATATACATGAATCTTCAGGATTGAAACTGTTTCATTCAAAAAACTCCAGCCAATTCAGCCGAAATACCAAATGTGAAGAGTGTTCTCTTTATTTAAAGGCTTTATACACAAATTCTGAGCTCTATAAATGGCAATGCTACATGTTTGAAAGAACTTTCTTCAGAAAAATGCCAAGTCAGTTAGCCAGAATTGTTACATTATCAGTAATCTTGTCATTTCACAGCTTTATACCTCTAATCTCAGTGTTTGAACAGGGCCTTAACGAAAGTATGGCTGTATTTCCTTGTATTTTAATGGTTTTCTCACGTTTCTAATCATTTCCATGTACAATCATTGTGTATTTTAAGAGTATTACCAACATGAGCCACTTTTCTTACATATGTATACATCAATCTTCAGGATTGAAACTGTTTCATTCAAAAAACTCCAGCTAATTCAGCCAAAATAGCAAATGAGAACAGTGTGTTCTTTATTTAAAGGCTTTATACACAAATTCTGAGGTCTATAATTGGCAATTCTACATGTTTGAAAGAACTTTCTTCAGAAAAACGCCAAGTCAGTTAGCCAGAATTGTTACATTAACAGTGATTTTGTCACTTCACAGCTTTATACCTCTAATCTCAGTGTTTGAACAGAGCCTTAACGAAAGTATGGCTGTATTTCCATGTATTTTAAAGGTTTTCTCACGTTTCTAATCATTTCCATGTACAATCATTGTGTATTTTAAGAGTATTACCAACATGAGACAGTTTTCTTAGATATATATACATGAATCTTCCGGATTCAAACTGTTTCATTCAAAAAAATCTAGCCAATTCAGCCAAAATAATTAATGTGAACAGTATTCTCTTTATTTAAAGGCTTCATACACAAATTCTTAGCTCTACAAAGCACAATTCTACATGTTTGAAAGGACTTTCATCAGAAAAAGGCCAAGTCAGTTAGCCAGAATAGTTACATTATCAGTAATCTTGTCATTTCAGAGCTTTATACCTCTATTTCAGTGTTTGATCAGGGCCTTAACGAAAATATGCCTGTATTTACTTGTATTTTAAGGGTTTTCACATGTCTTTAATCATTTCTATGTACAATCATTGTGTATTTTAAGAGTATTACCAACATGAGACAGTTTTCTTGGATATATATAAATTAATCTTCAAGATTGTAACTGTTTCAAACAAACAACTATAGCCAATTCAGCCAAAATAGTAAATGTGATCAGTATTCTCTTTATTTAACGGCTTCATACACAAATTCCGAGCTCTGTAAATTGTAATTCTTCATGTGTGAAAGACCTTTCTTCAGAAAAACATCAAGTCAGTTAGCCAGAATTGTAACAGTATTAGTAATCTTGTCATTTCACAGCTTTATATCTCTAATCTCAGTGTTTGAACAGGGCCTTAACGAAAGTATGGCTGTATTTCCTTGTATTTTGAGGGTTTTCTCACATTTCTAATCATTTCAATGTACAATCATTGTGTATTTCAAGAGTTCTTCCAACATGATACAATTTTCTTACATATATATACATGAATCTTCAGGATTGAAACTGTTTCATTCAAAAAACTCCAGCCAATTCAGCCGAAATACCAAATGTGAAGAGTGTTCTCTTTATTTAAAGGCTTTATACACAAATTCTGAGCTCTATAAATGGCAATGCTACATGTTTGAAAGAACTTTCTTCAGAAAAATGCCAAGTCAGTTAGCCAGAATTGTTACATTATCAGTAATCTTGTCATTTCACAGCTTTATACCTCTAATCTCAGTGTTTGAACAGGGCCTTAACGAAAGTATGGCTGTATTTCCTTGTATTTTAATGGTTTTCTCACGTTTCTAATCATTTCCATGTACAATCATTGTGTATTTTAAGAGTATTACCAACATGAGCCACTTTTCTTACATATGTATACATCAATCTTCAGGATTGAAACTGTTTCATTCAAAAAACTCCAGCTAATTCAGCCAAAATAGCAAATGAGAACAGTGTGTTCTTTATTTAAAGGCTTTATACACAAATTCTGAGGTCTATAATTGGCAATTCTACATGTTTGAAAGAACTTTCTTCAGAAAAACGCCAAGTCAGTTAGCCAGAATTGTTACATTAACAGTGATTTTGTCACTTCACAGCTTTATACCTCTAATCTCAGTGTTTGAACAGAGCCTTAACGAAAGTATGGCTGTATTTCCATGTATTTTAAAGGTTTTCTCACGTTTCTAATCATTTCCATGTACAATCATTGTGTATTTTAAGAGTATTACCAACATGAGACAGTTTTCTTAGATATATATACATGAATCTTCCGGATTCAAACTGTTTCATTCAAAAAAATCTAGCCAATTCAGCCAAAATAATTAATGTGAACAGTATTCTCTTTATTTAAAGGCTTCATACACAAATTCTTAGCTCTACAAAGCACAATTCTACATGTTTGAAAGGACTTTCATCAGAAAAAGGCCAAGTCAGTTAGCCAGAATAGTTACATTATCAGTAATCTTGTCATTTCAGAGCTTTATACCTCTATTTCAGTGTTTGATCAGGGCCTTAACGAAAGTATGCCTGTATTTACTTGTATTTTAAGGGTTTTCACATGTCTTTAATCATTTCTATGTACAATCATTGTGTATTTTAAGAGTATTACCAACATGAGACAGTTTTCTTGGATATATATAAATTAATCTTCAAGATTGTAACTGTTTCAAACAAACAACTATAGCCAATTCAGCCAAAATAGTAAATGTGATCAGTATTCTCTTTATTTAACGGCTTCATACACAAATTCCGAGCTCTGTAAATTGTAATTCTTCATGTGTGAAAGACCTTTCTTCAGAAAAACATCAAGTCAGTTAGCCAGAATTGTAACAGTATTAGTAATCTTGTCATTTCACAGCTTTATATCTCTAATCTCAGTGTTTGAACAGGGCCTTAACGAAAGTATGGCTGTATTTCCTTGTATTTTGAGGGTTTTCTCACATTTCTAATCATTTCAATGTACAATCATTGTGTATTTCAAGAGTTCTTCCAACATGATACAATTTTCTTACATATATATACATGAATCTTCAGGATTGAAACTGTTTCATTCAAAAAACTCCAGCCAATTCAGCCGAAATACCAAATGTGAAGAGTGTTCTCTTTATTTAAAGGCTTTATACACAAATTCTGAGCTCTATAAATGGCAATGCTACATGTTTGAAAGAACTTTCTTCAGAAAAATGCCAAGTCAGTTAGCCAGAATTGTTACATTATCAGTAATCTTGTCATTTCACAGCTTTATACCTCTAATCTCAGTGTTTGAACAGGGCCTTAACGAAGGTATGGCTGTATTTCCTTGTATTTTAATGGTTTTCTCACGTTTCTAATCATTTCCATGTACAATCATTGTGTATTTTAAGAGTATTACCAACATGAGCCACTTTTCTTACATATGTATACATCAATCTTCAGGATTGAAACTGTTTCATTCAAAAAACTCCAGCTAATTCAGCCAAAATAGCAAATGAGAACAGTGTGTTCTTTATTTAAAGGCTTTATACACAAATTCTGAGGTCTATAATTGGCAATTCTACATGTTTGAAAGAACTTTCTTCAGAAAAACGCCAAGTCAGTTAGCCAGAATTGTTACATTAACAGTGATTTTGTCACTTCACAGCTTTATACCTCTAATCTCAGTGTTTGAACAGAGCCTTAACGAAAGTATGGCTGTATTTCCATGTATTTTAAAGGTTTTCTCACGTTTCTAATCATTTCCATGTACAATCATTGTGTATTTTAAGAGTATTACCAACATGAGACAGTTTTCTTAGATATATATACATGAATCTTCCGGATTCAAACTGTTTCATTCAAAAAAATCTAGCCAATTCAGCCAAAATAATTAATGTGAACAGTATTCTCTTTATTTAAAGGCTTCATACACAAATTCTTAGCTCTACAAAGCACAATTCTACATGTTTGAAAGGACTTTCATCAGAAAAAGGCCAAGTCAGTTAGCCAGAATAGTTACATTATCAGTAATCTTGTCATTTCAGAGCTTTATACCTCTATTTCAGTGTTTGATCAGGGCCTTAACGAAAGTATGCCTGTATTTACTTGTATTTTAAGGGTTTTCACATGTCTTTAATCATTTCTATGTACAATCATTGTGTATTTTAAGAGTATTACCAACATGAGACAGTTTTCTTAGATATATATACATGAATCTTCAGGTTTCAAACTGTTTCATTCAAAAAACTTTACCCAATTCAGCCAAAATAGTAAATGTGAACAGTATTCTCTTTATTTCACGGGGTCATACACAAATTCTGAGCTCTGTAAATGGCAATTCTTCATGTGTGAAAGACCTTTCTTCAGAAAAACATCAAGTCCGTTAGCCAGAATTGTAACAGTATTAGCAATCTTGTCATTTCACAGCTTTATACCGCTAATCGCAGTGTTTGAAAAGGGCCTTAACGAAAGTATGGCTGTATTTCCTTGTATTTTAAGGGTTTTCTCACGTTTCTAATCATTTCAATGTACAATCATTGTGTATTTTAAGAGTATTACCAACATGAGACAGTTTTCTTAGATATATACATGAATCTTCAGTATTGAGACTGTTTCATTCAAAAAACTCCAGCCAATTCACCCGAAATAGCAAATGTGAAGAGTGTTCTCTTTATTTAAAGGCTTTATACACAAATTCTGAGCTCTATAAATGGCAATTCTACATGTTTGAAAGAACTTTCTTCAGAAAAAAGCCAAGTCAGTTAGCTGGAATTGTTACGTTATCACTGATCTTGTCATTTCACAGTTTTATACCTCTAATCTCAGTGTTTGAACAGGGCTGTGACGAAAGTATGGCTCTATTTCCTTGTATTTTAAGGGTTTTCATACGTTTCTAATCATTTCCATGTACAATCTTTGTGTATTTTAAGAGTATTACCAACATGAGACAGTTTTCTTACATATGTATATATGAATCTTCAGTATTGAGACTGTTTCATTCAATAAACTCTACTCAATTCAGCCAAAATAATAAATGTGAACAGTATTCTCTTTATTTAAAGGCTTCATACACAAATTCTTATCTCTACAAAGCACAATTCTACATGTTTGAAAGGACTTTCTTCAGAAAAAGGCCAAGTCAGTTAGCCAGAATAGTTACATTATCAGTAATCTTGTCCTTTCACAGCTTTATACCTCTAATCTCAGTGTTCTAAGAGGGCCTTAATGAAAGTATGGGTGTATTTACTTGTATTTTAAGGGTTTTCCCATGTTTCTAATCATTTCCATGTACAATCATTGTGTATTTTAAGAGTATTACCAACATGAGACAGTTTTCTTGGATATATATAAATTAATCTTCAAGATTGTAACTGTTTCAAACAAACAACTATAGCCAATTCAGCCAAAATAGTAAATGTGATCAGTATTCTCTTTATTTAACGGCTTCATACACAAATTCCGAGCTCTGTAAATTGTAATTCTTCATGTGTGAAAGACCTTTCTTCAGAAAAACATCAAGTCAGTTAGCCAGAATTGTAACAGTATTAGTAATCTTGTCATTTCACAGCTTTATATCTCTAATCTCAGTGTTTGAACAGGGCCTTAACGAAAGTATGGCTGTATTTCCTTGTATTTTGAGGGTTTTCTCACATTTCTAATCATTTCAATGTACAATCATTGTGTATTTCAAGAGTTCTTCCAACATGATACAATTTTCTTACATATATATACATGAATCTTCAGGATTGAAACTGTTTCATTCAAAAAACTCCAGCCAATTCAGCCGAAATACCAAATGTGAAGAGTGTTCTCTTTATTTAAAGGCTTTATACACAAATTCTGAGCTCTATAAATGGCAATGCTACATGTTTGAAAGAACTTTCTTCAGAAAAATGCCAAGTCAGTTAGCCAGAATTGTTACATTATCAGTAATCTTGTCATTTCACAGCTTTATACCTCTAATCTCAGTGTTTGAACAGGGCCTTAACGAAAGTATGGCTGTATTTCCTTGTATTTTAATGGTTTTCTCACGTTTCTAATCATTTCCATGTACAATCATTGTGTATTTTAAGAGTATTACCAACATGAGCCACTTTTCTTACATATGTATACATCAATCTTCAGGATTGAAACTGTTTCATTCAAAAAACTCCAGCTAATTCAGCCAAAATAGCAAATGAGAACAGTGTGTTCTTTATTTAAAGGCTTTATACACAAATTCTGAGGTCTATAATTGGCAATTCTACATGTTTGAAAGAACTTTCTTCAGAAAAACGCCAAGTCAGTTAGCCAGAATTGTTACATTAACAGTGATTTTGTCACTTCACAGCTTTATACCTCTAATCTCAGTGTTTGAACAGAGCCTTAACGAAAGTATGGCTGTATTTCCATGTATTTTAAAGGTTTTCTCACGTTTCTAATCATTTCCATGTACAATCATTGTGTATTTTAAGAGTATTACCAACATGAGACAGTTTTCTTAGATATATATACATGAATCTTCCGGATTCAAACTGTTTCATTCAAAAAAATCTAGCCAATTCAGCCAAAATAATTAATGTGAACAGTATTCTCTTTATTTAAAGGCTTCATACACAAATTCTTAGCTCTACAAAGCACAATTCTACATGTTTGAAAGGACTTTCATCAGAAAAAGGCCAAGTCAGTTAGCCAGAATAGTTACATTATCAGTAATCTTGTCATTTCAGAGCTTTATACCTCTATTTCAGTGTTTGATCAGGGCCTTAACGAAAGTATGCCTGTATTTACTTGTATTTTAAGGGTTTTCACATGTCTTTAATCATTTCTATGTACAATCATTGTGTATTTTAAGAGTATTACCAACATGAGACAGTTTTCTTAGATATATATACATGAATCTTCAGGTTTCAAACTGTTTCATTCAAAAAACTTTACCCAATTCAGCCAAAATAGTAAATGTGAACAGTATTCTCTTTATTTCACGGGGTCATACACAAATTCTGAGCTCTGTAAATGGCAATTCTTCATGTGTGAAAGACCTTTCTTCAGAAAAACATCAAGTCCGTTAGCCAGAATTGTAACAGTATTAGCAATCTTGTCATTTCACAGCTTTATACCGCTAATCGCAGTGTTTGAAAAGGGCCTTAACGAAAGTATGGCTGTATTTCCTTGTATTTTAAGGGTTTTCTCACGTTTCTAATCATTTCAATGTACAATCATTGTGTATTTTAAGAGTATTACCAACATGAGACAGTTTTCTTAGATATATACATGAATCTTCAGTATTGAGACTGTTTCATTCAAAAAACTCCAGCCAATTCACCCGAAATAGCAAATGTGAAGAGTGTTCTCTTTATTTAAAGGCTTTATACACAAATTCTGAGCTCTATAAATGGCAATTCTACATGTTTGAAAGAACTTTCTTCAGAAAAAAGCCAAGTCAGTTAGCTGGAATTGTTACGTTATCACTGATCTTGTCATTTCACAGTTTTATACCTCTAATCTCAGTGTTTGAACAGGGCTGTGACGAAAGTATGGCTCTATTTCCTTGTATTTTAAGGGTTTTCATACGTTTCTAATCATTTCCATGTACAATCTTTGTGTATTTTAAGAGTATTACCAACATGAGACAGTTTTCTTACATATGTATATATGAATCTTCAGTATTGAGACTGTTTCATTCAATAAACTCTACTCAATTCAGCCAAAATAATAAATGTGAACAGTATTCTCTTTATTTAAAGGCTTCATACACAAATTCTTATCTCTACAAAGCACAATTCTACATGTTTTGAAAGGACTTTCTTCAGAAAAAGGCCAAGTCAGTTAGCCAGAATAGTTACATTATCAGTAATCTTGTCCTTTCACAGCTTTATACCTCTAATCTCAGTGTTCTAAGAGGGCCTTAATGAAAGTATGGGTGTATTTACTTGTATTTTAAGGGTTTTCCCATGTTTCTAATCATTTCCATGTACAATCATTGTGTATTTTAAGAGTATTACCAACATGAGACAGTTTTCTTGGATATATATAAATTAATCTTCAAGATTGTAACTGTTTCAAACAAACAACTATAGCCAATTCAGCCAAAATAGTAAATGTGATCAGTATTCTCTTTATTTAACGGCTTCATACACAAATTCCGAGCTCTGTAAATTGTAATTCTTCATGTGTGAAAGACCTTTCTTCAGAAAAACATCAAGTCAGTTAGCCAGAATTGTAACAGTATTAGTAATCTTGTCATTTCACAGCTTTATATCTCTAATCTCAGTGTTTGAACAGGGCCTTAACGAAAGTATGGCTGTATTTCCTTGTATTTTGAGGGTTTTCTCACATTTCTAATCATTTCAATGTACAATCATTGTGTATTTCAAGAGTTCTTCCAACATGATACAATTTTCTTACATATATATACATGAATCTTCAGGATTGAAACTGTTTCATTCAAAAAACTCCAGCCAATTCAGCCGAAATACCAATGTGAAGAGTGTTCTCTTTATTTAAAGGCTTTATACACAAATTCTGAGCTCTATAAATGGCAATGCTACATGTTTGAAAGAACTTTCTTCAGAAAAATGCCAAGTCAGTTAGCCAGAATTGTTACATTATCAGTAATCTTGTCATTTCACAGCTTTATACCTCTAATCTCAGTGTTTGAACAGGGCCTTAACGAAAGTATGGCTGTATTTCCTTGTATTTTAATGGTTTTCTCACGTTTCTAATCATTTCCATGTACAATCATTGTGTATTTTAAGAGTATTACCAACATGAGCCACTTTTCTTACATATGTATACATCAATCTTCAGGATTGAAACTGTTTCATTCAAAAAACTCCAGCTAATTCAGCCAAAATAGCAAATGAGAACAGTGTGTTCTTTATTTAAAGGCTTTATACACAAATTCTGAGGTCTATAATTGGCAATTCTACATGTTTGAAAGAACTTTCTTCAGAAAAACGCCAAGTCAGTTAGCCAGAATTGTTACATTAACAGTGATTTTGTCACTTCACAGCTTTATACCTCTAATCTCAGTGTTTGAACAGAGCCTTAACGAAAGTATGGCTGTATTTCCATGTATTTTAAAGGTTTTCTCACGTTTCTAATCATTTCCATGTACAATCATTGTGTATTTTAAGAGTATTACCAACATGAGACAGTTTTCTTAGATATATATACATGAATCTTCCGGATTCAAACTGTTTCATTCAAAAAAATCTAGCCAATTCAGCCAAAATAATTAATGTGAACAGTATTCTCTTTATTTAAAGGCTTCATACACAAATTCTTAGCTCTACAAAGCACAATTCTACATGTTTGAAAGGACTTTCATCAGAAAAAGGCCAAGTCAGTTAGCCAGAATAGTTACATTATCAGTAATCTTGTCATTTCAGAGCTTTATACCTCTATTTCAGTGTTTGATCAGGGCCTTAACGAAAGTATGCCTGTATTTACTTGTATTTTAAGGGTTTTCACATGTCTTTAATCATTTCTATGTACAATCATTGTGTATTTTAAGAGTATTACCAACATGAGACAGTTTTCTTAGATATATATACATGAATCTTCAGGTTTCAAACTGTTTCATTCAAAAAACTTTACCCAATTCAGCCAAAATAGTAAATGTGAACAGTATTCTCTTTATTTCACGGGGTCATACACAAATTCTGAGCTCTGTAAATGGCAATTCTTCATGTGTGAAAGACCTTTCTTCAGAAAAACATCAAGTCCGTTAGCCAGAATTGTAACAGTATTAGCAATCTTGTCATTTCACAGCTTTATACCGCTAATCGCAGTGTTTGAAAAGGGCCTTAACGAAAGTATGGCTGTATTTCCTTGTATTTTAAGGGTTTTCTCACGTTTCTAATCATTTCAATGTACAATCATTGTGTATTTTAAGAGTATTACCAACATGAGACAGTTTTCTTAGATATATACATGAATCTTCAGTATTGAGACTGTTTCATTCAAAAACTCCAGCCAATTCACCCGAAATAGCAAATGTGAAGAGTGTTCTCTTTATTTAAAGGCTTTATACACAAATTCTGAGCTCTATAAATGGCAATTCTACATGTTTGAAAGAACTTTCTTCAGAAAAAAGCCAAGTCAGTTAGCTGGAATTGTTACGTTATCACTGATCTTGTCATTTCACAGTTTTATACCTCTAATCTCAGTGTTTGAACAGGGCTGTGACGAAAGTATGGCTCTATTTCCTTGTATTTTAAGGGTTTTCATACGTTTCTAATCATTTCCATGTACAATCTTTGTGTATTTTAAGAGTATTACCAACATGAGACAGTTTTCTTACATATGTATATATGAATCTTCAGTATTGAGACTGTTTCATTCAATAAACTCTACTCAATTCAGCCAAAATAATAAATGTGAACAGTATTCTCTTTATTTAAAGGCTTCATACACAAATTCTTATCTCTACAAAGCACAATTCTACATGTTTGAAAGGACTTTCTTCAGAAAAAGGCCAAGTCAGTTAGCCAGAATAGTTACATTATCAGTAATCTTGTCCTTTCACAGCTTTATACCTCTAATCTCAGTGTTCTAAGAGGGCCTTAATGAAAGTATGGGTGTATTTACTTGTATTTTAAGGGTTTTCCCATGTTTCTAATCATTTCCATGTACAATCATTGTGTATTTTAAGAGTATTACCAACATGAGACAGTTTTCTTGGATATATATAAATTAATCTTCAAGATTGTAACTGTTTCAAACAAACAACTATAGCCAATTCAGCCAAAATAGTAAATGTGATCAGTATTCTCTTTATTTAACGGCTTCATACACAAATTCCGAGCTCTGTAAATTGTAATTCTTCATGTGTGAAAGACCTTTCTTCAGAAAAACATCAAGTCAGTTAGCCAGAATTGTAACAGTATTAGTAATCTTGTCATTTCACAGCTTTATATCTCTAATCTCAGTGTTTGAACAGGGCCTTAACGAAAGTATGGCTGTATTTCCTTGTATTTTGAGGGTTTTTCTCACATTTCTAATCATTTCAATGTACAATCATTGTGTATTTCAAGAGTTCTTCCAACATGATACAATTTTCTTACATATATATACATGAATCTTCAGGATTGAAACTGTTTCATTCAAAAAACTCCAGCCAATTCAGCCGAAATACCAAATGTGAAGAGTGTTCTCTTTATTTAAAGGCTTTATACACAAATTCTGAGCTCTATAAATGGCAATGCTACATGTTTGAAAGAACTTTCTTCAGAAAAATGCCAAGTCAGTTAGCCAGAATTGTTACATTATCAGTAATCTTGTCATTTCACAGCTTTATACCTCTAATCTCAGTGTTTGAACAGGGCCTTAACGAAAGTATGGCTGTATTTCCTTGTATTTTAATGGTTTTCTCACGTTTCTAATCATTTCCATGTACAATCATTGTGTATTTTAAGAGTATTACCAACATGAGCCACTTTTCTTACATATGTATACATCAATCTTCAGGATTGAAACTGTTTCATTCAAAAAACTCCAGCTAATTCAGCCAAAATAGCAAATGAGAACAGTGTGTTCTTTATTTAAAGGCTTTATACACAAATTCTGAGGTCTATAATTGGCAATTCTACATGTTTGAAAGAACTTTCTTCAGAAAAACGCCAAGTCAGTTAGCCAGAATTGTTACATTAACAGTGATTTTGTCACTTCACAGCTTTATACCTCTAATCTCAGTGTTTGAACAGAGCCTTAACGAAAGTATGGCTGTATTTCCATGTATTTTAAAGGTTTTCTCACGTTTCTAATCATTTCCATGTACAATCATTGTGTATTTTAAGAGTATTACCAACATGAGACAGTTTTCTTAGATATATATACATGAATCTTCCGGATTCAAACTGTTTCATTCAAAAAAATCTAGCCAATTCAGCCAAAATAATTAATGTGAACAGTATTCTCTTTATTTAAAGGCTTCATACACAAATTC